>NC_052161.1:57011166-57189558 GCF_902713615.1 Scyliorhinus canicula
GGACATAGATAAGCTGCAGAGCTGGGCTGAGAGGTGGCAAATGGAGTTTAATGTGGAGAAGTGTGAGGTGATTCACTTTGGAAAGAATAACAGGAATGCGGAATATTTGGCTAATGGTAAAATTCTTGGTAGTGTGGATGAGCAGAGGGATCTCGGTGTCCATGTACATAGATCCCTGAAAGTTGCCACCCAGGTTGATAGGGTTGTGAAGAAGGCCTATGGTGTGTTGGCCTTTATTGGTAGAGGGATTGAGTTCCGGAGCCATGAGGTCATGTTGCAGTTGTACAAAACTCTAGTACGGCCGCATTTGGAGTATTGCGTACAGTTCTGGTCGCCTCATTATAGGAAGGACTTGGAAGCTTTGGAACGGGTGCAGAGGAGATTTACCAGGATGTTGCCTGGTATGGAGGGAAAATCTTATGAGGAAAGGCTGATGGACTTGAGGTTGTTTTCGTTAGAGAGAAGAAAGTTAAGAGGTGACTTAATAGAGGCATACAAAATGATCAGAGGGTTAGATAGGGTGGACAGCGAGAGCCTTCTCCCGTGGATGGGGGTGGCTAGCACGAGGGGACATAGCCTTAAATTGAGGGGTAATAGATATAGGACAGAGGTCAGAGGTGGGTTTTTTACGCAAAGAGTGGTGAGGCCGTGGAATGCCCTACCTGCAACAGTAGTGAACTCGCCAACATTGAGGGCATTTAAAAGTTTATTGGATAAGCATATGGATGATAAGGGCATAGTGTAGGTTAGATGGCCTTTAGTTTTTTTTTCCATGTCGGTGCAACATCGAGGGCCGAAGGGCCTGTACTGCGCTGTATCGTTCTATGTTCTATGTTCTATGATGCTATACTCAGTCAAATGCTGCCTTGATGTCAAGGGCAAACAGTCTCACTTCACCTCTGGCATTCAGCTCTTTTGTCCATGTTTGAACCAAGGCTATAATGAGGTCAGGAGCTGAGTGACCCTGGCAGAAACCAAACTGAGCGTCCGTGAGAAGGTTATTGCTGAGTAAGTGCCGCTTGATAGCACTGTTGATGAGTCCTTCCATCACTTTGCTGATGATGGAGAGTAGACTAATAGGGCGGTATGAAATGAAATGGAAATCGCTTAATGTCACAAGTTGGCTTCAAATGAATTTACTGTGAAAAGCCCCTAGTCGCCACATTCCGGCACCTGTTCGGGGAGGCTGGTATGGGAATTGAACCCGCGCTGCTGGCCTGCCATGGTCTGCTTTAAAAGCCAGCTATTCAGCCCTGTGCTAAACCAGCCCCGGTAATTGGCTGGGTTGGATTTGTCCTGTTTTTTGAGTACAGGACACATCTGTAGAGGCTTTCTGCTCTGACCAGAATCCAGATATAACTAACTCTAGTCCCTTTCTTTCTATAACTTTCAAACTCATTGGTTAAGGGGAAAGCTGTAAGCGTAAACAGTCACTGATGCCCTATTGATCCCATTAGCAACTCAAACTTCAAGCGATTTGTGGTACAAACATTTGTGAGCTGGAGGGTACCCAACTACAGCAAACATTGATCAATTTGTTGCAAATATGCACCTCCTGATGGCAAAAAATGGTTTACTTAGTTTTAAACATGCATAAATTTGAAAAAATTACCGAGTAGTGTCAGAATTATTCTTTTGTAATTCCATAATTGAAATACCTTAAATGAGACTATCGAGTAGCTAGAACACATAATATACTTACTTATGCTGAACAATTCTCCATGTATGTAGGTGAGCTGTAGTTTTCGTGCGCGGCAATAATAATAAACTTATTGATGACACTAATGTACTGGCAGAAGGACTGATCATTCAAGTCACAATTATCCACCATCCCACATTAGCTTGACTGACTTTATCTTTGCATAAAGTACTTTCACACGTGGCAGAAGCTATTATTCAGATGAGTCTCCCTAGCATTGTGCAAACATCAAAGTGTAATTCACTAAATTAACCACAGTAGTTAACTGAGCAGCTAATGTAGATAGCATTGTTGTTTCAACATTTTTGTTTTAATTCAAACTCCTAATTAAGCCATGATAATGGCAAAACCTCTGACAATGCCTCTTATGTGACGTATCATCTTAAGTAGTCCCAAGGTCTGTTAACAGAGACAACTGGCAACAAGGCATCCAAAAACAAGCATAAGCATAAGAGCTATTAACCTTACTACTACAATACAGTAGCACAGTGGTAGCACTGTTGCTTCACAGCTCCAGAGTCGCAGTTTCGATTCCCAGCTTAGGTGTCTATCTGTGCGGAGTCTGCACGTTCTCCCCGTGTCTGCGTGGGTTTCCTCCGGGTGCTCCGGTTTCCTCCCATTGTCCAATGATGTGCTGGTTAGGTGGATTGGCCAACTAAATTGCCCTTAGTGTCCAAAAATATTGGATGGGTTTACTGGGTTACAGGGATTGGGGGGGGATGTGGGCTTAAGTGGGGTGCTCTTTCCAAGGGCCGGTGCAGACTCGATGGGCCGAATGGCCTCCTTCTGTATCGTAAATTCTATGATTCTCTGATCATGCCCAAGCCTTTCATTCTACTCATTAAATATTTGTGATGTGGAGATTCGGGCGTTGGACTGGGGTGGGCACAGTAAGAAGTCTGACAACACCAGGTTAAGGTCCAACAGGTTTGTTTCGAATCACTAGCTTTCGGAGCGCAGCTCCTTCCTCAGATGAGTCATTTACCTGTGGAAGGAGCTGTGCTCCAAAAGCTAGTGATTCAAATCAAACCTGTTGGACTTTAACCTGGTGTTGTAAGACTTCTTGATAAATATTTTCACATCCTACTTCCCCACTTACCTCTGACATGGGTCCCATCCCTGAGTCATTGGGAATGGTGCTATGGTGGCTTGAACAGTCTTCCAGATCATGTTCTTGTTTCCATTTCAAGAGAGTGAGGGTTGTGACCTGTTAGCCATCTGGTAAATTGGTTGCATTGTCTGCTCAGTCAGACCTGTAAAGGCCATCTGTTGGTCGACATCAGATCTGTTCTGCCTGAGGACGCCATGCACAGTGTTTCAAAGAGAGGAGCATGGGAGAATGGACTAACTCAAAACCTGGCTGGGCCAGTTTGGCGGATGGATTCTCCGAGCCTCCACCCTGAAATTGCGTTTGAGTGGGGCACATGCAGCCATTTGGCCACAATTCACTGAGAGTGCTAAAACAATGGCGATAAGAAAGGTTTTATCCTTGAAGCCAAAATGATCCATTCCGAGATAGTCCCATGGTCGGGCTGGGAAGAAAATGCCATCAGTGGTTCCTTATGTTCCTGTCTATGGTACTGCAAATGGAAATCTGGGGCTGGATTCACCGATTCTGAGGATAGGTCCCCAAGCCGGCCTGGGAACGGTTGTGTTTTATGACCAAAGATTTGGCGGAAAACAGCCCCCGAACCTCTGTCTGGTGGTGGGCTAGCAGCCGAGCAGCGTAGAGCCTCCGGCTCCAACTGCCGATATGGTCCGGAGAATTGCCGTGTCCATGGCCACGCATGCGCACGGCGACGGCCTGCAGCGGCTGCGCGTGCAACATGGCGTTGGCCGCGTGTGGACCCGGCATGTAAAATAGTTTGTGAGCCCCAAACCACTCCCCAACAGTGCTCCCAGCCCCTGACAAAGTCCCCCCTGCCCGTGGATCGGCCCTCCCCTGACAGTTGGTGCTGGACTGAGTATCTACGGATGATAGCACACGTGACCGACGCCATTGGGAATTCGGCTGGTTGGGGTTATAGCACTGGGGGTGGGCCTCAGGCAACGTCCTGAGGCCATTGGTACGCCGCTTTGGAGGGGGCGGAGCATTGTGAAAGCGGCGACGCCCCAATTTGGTCGGAAACGGCATTTTCCAGCCGAGCCTGATTTTGGCGCGCCGACCGGAGAATCCCGCCCCATGTCTTCAATAAGGTTGGAGTTGTCTGGTCACCAGACTGAATTGTGGGCCCTAGCCCTACATTGGTGATACCCCTGGTGTAACCGTTGGAGAATGTCTAGCCTGAGGACACTGGGAAAGACATTCCTCTCATTATAGATGAACAAGTAATTAGACTGTGGTGTCTAACCGGACTGTGGTGACAATGCGGTCAAAAGTAGTGCTTGAAAATACCAGGCCATTCAGTAACACAATATTCCCATATCTGTTCACATGCAGCTTCAGCATTCTGGGCTGCTCGAATTTAGCCTAGTTTCTGGATGGTTGCTGGAAGGAGCTTAGTGGACAAGGAGACATAGGACTCCATGTCCTCAACAAAATACACATTGTTCTCTGCAGCTTTCCCATGGAAATGTGGGACAATGTACCAGCTGTGGTTTGTTGTTTGCTCTGGACATATTCTGGAGTGGCATCAAACCTCATGAGCAATAATCAAAACCTTTGGACGCAGAGTGACATCTTTGTGAATTCTTTGGTGTTGAGCAGGATGACTGGTAGGAATAACAGCAAACGGGATTATTATTTAAACAATAAAATATTAAAGCATGCTGCTGTTCAGAGAGACCTGGGTGTGCTAGTGCATGAGTCACAGAAAGTTGGTTTTCAGGTGCAACAGGTGATTAAGAAGGCAAATGGAATTTTGTCCTTCATTGCTAGAGAGATGGAGTTTAAGACTAGAGAGGTTATGCTGCAATTGTATAAGGTGTTAAGTGAGGCCACACCTGGAGTATTGTGTTCAGTTTTGGTCTCCTTACTTGAGAAAGTACGTACTGGCACTGGAGGGTGTGCAGAGGAGATTCACGAGGTTAATCCCAGAGCCGAAGAGGTTGGATTATGAGGAGAGGTTGAGTAGACTGGGACTGTACTCATTGGAATTTAGAAGGATGAGGGGGGATCTTATCGAAACATTTAAAATTATGAAGGGAATAGATAGGATAGATGCGGGCAGGTTGTTTCCACTGGCGGGTGAAAGCAGAACTAGGGGACATAGCCTCAAAATAAGGGGAAGTAGATTTAGGACTGAGTTTAGGAGGAACTTCTTCACCCAAAGGGTTGTGAATCTATGGACTTCCTTGCCCAGTGAAGCAGTTGAGGCTCCTTCATTAAATGTTTTTAAGGTAAAGATAGATAGTTTTTGGAAGAAAAAAGGGATTAAGGGTTATGGTGTTCAGGCCGGAAAGTGGAGCTGAGTCCACAAAAGATCAGCCATGATCTCATTCAATGGCGGAGCAGGCTCGAGGGGCCAGATGGCCTACACCTGCTCCTAGTTCTTATGTTCTTATGTTCTTATGATTAACCTGCATTGTTAATTTGATTACATCCCAGGATGTAATTTGAAAACGTTTCACAAGCCCATGCGATCATCTTTTCAATGACAGCATACTCTGTATGCTGCTCTGTACCTGTCAGTGCCCTGAAGGCAATCTCCCGGTCTGCCAGAGCTGTCCTCCTGAATTTGGAACAATACAGCCCCAGGCCAATGGCCAATGTGTCCACTGTGATTATAGTGGGTAACTCTGGGTTGTAATAGGCCAGTGTTTCTGTGCATATGAGCATGGAATTGATTTGTCAAACACCCGGGGCTGAATTCTCCGCCATCGGGACTCTCCATTTTAACGGCGGCCTGGGGATTCCCGACGGCGTGAGGCTGCCCCACAATGGGAAACTCAGGGCGGGATTCTTGGGCGAAATTCTCCGACCCCCAGCAGGGTCGGAGAATCGCCCGGGGCTGCCGAAAAACCCGTCCCCGCCGTGGCAGAAATTCTCCGCCACCCGGGAATTGGCGGGGGCGGGAAACGCGCGCACTGAGTGGCGAGCCCCTGCGGTGATTCTCCGGCCCAAGATGGGCCAAAGTCCCGCCGCTGGGAGGCCTCTCCCGCCGCCGAGGTTTGAACCACCTCTCTGGTGGCGGCGGGATCGGCGGCACGAGCGGGCCCCCGGGGTCCTGGGGGGGCGGGGCGATCGGACACTGGGGGGTGCCACCACGGTGGCCAGGCCCGCGATCGGGTCCACCGTCGGGGCACTCTTTCCCTTCTGCCGCCACCACGGCCTCCACCATGGCGGACGCAGAAGAGAATCCCCCAGCGTGCATGCGCCGGCGGTGACGTCAGCGGCAGCTGCCGCACCGGCGCATGCGCGAACCGACGAAGGCCTTTCGGCCAGCCCTGGCGCCGGGCGTCCAAGGCCGCTAGTGCCGGTTTTGGCGGCAGTCGGCATGGTGCCAACCTCTCCGGCGCGGGCCTAGCCCCTCAATGTGAGGGCTTTGCCCCCAAAGGTGCGGAGAATTCCGCACCTTTGGGGAGGCCCGACGCCGGGACCCCCGCCCCTTGAAGCCCGTGCTGGTTCGGAGGGGGGGGTGGCGTAAATCCCGCTGGGCCTCCGATTCTCCAGCAACCGGAGAATTGGCGCCAATCGTGCCGGCGCGGTTGCCGCAGCGCTGGTTGGGGGCCATTGAGAGCGGTGATTCTCCGCGGTTGATGGGTCAAATGCCCGCCGAGTACTGGCGGTGTCGTTCGTGTGTGGTCCTACCCAGCAGGACCTCGGCGTTCTGGCTGCGGGGCCGTCCTGGTTGGGGGAAGGGTTGCAGGTGGGGGGGGGGGGAGCTGACACCTGGGGGGTGCCTCCACGGCAGCCAGGCCTGCAATAGGGGGCAACAGATCGGCAGACGCCCTTATTCCGGGAGGTGGCCTATGTTCCTCCGTGCCAGTCCTCTCTGGGGCTCTGCCATGTTGCCCTGGGGTCCGACGCGGAGACAGCCATGGCGCGCATGTGCGGACTCGCGCCAGCTGTTGCGTGCAATCGCGGACCTGAGCCGGCCGTGCAGGCCCGCCTCTTGCCACCGGAGCAGCGCACAGCACTCGGGTGCTGTGCTAGCCCCCGGGGAAGGGGAGAATGACTGGGCCTGGAGGCCCGTTGACGCCGGCATCGCACGCGCCGGCTTTGATGCGGCATCAACGCTTGGCTGGGATTTCGGAGAATCCTGGCTTCCATTGACCAGCCGACGAAATGGAGAATCCTGACGGCGTGCCGCACCAGAAATCTTTTGTCTCGTCCAGTGCAAGAGGTCAGTCAGCTGTTCCATGTGTTTGGTGCACTGAGGGAGCAGCAAGAACGCTGGAGACCTGACCTGGCTGAGGCCAAATGGTGCGGGGTTTACAAAAGTCCCAGAAGGAACAATGAGAGGAGCAGGAGTAACAAGGTTGCACCGATAACCCAAACCAAGAGAGGCTGTATTATTCCTTGCGTCTGAATAAAACTCGTAGTCTTACAGTTGAAGTAGATCCTTTATTTGTATCAGTTTGTTCTCTCTCCAGCGCTTATACTATGTTACATCTGAGCCGCCTGTCTGTGTCCTGCTCACCAGCTGCTGACCCTGTGAAGAGTCTCTCTGACTTCCTGTCTTGTCTATTATATTCATCTCTGGTGCTCCCTCTAGTGGTTGCTTAGTTGTGGTGTATTTACATTAACCCCTTGTGTATATACAGTGATGCATATCACTACAACCCCCCTTTTTTCCTTTTACATATTTTCTGTACTTTGTTGAAGAAAATTGTACAAAACATGTAGATAAAAGATGTGTACAAGTTGTGATTATATTGATGATTATACAATGCCCGATTAATATTTATGATGCAATCTTAACAAAAAAAATTTATAAGTCCAAACTTTATGAATTTGTTCGGTTGAGTTTTTTTTCCTGTTGTTGACGTGGTGAAATTGATATTGTAATTTCTTTGTGAATGTCATCAGTGTTCTTGTTTTTAAGGTAGCAACAAATCATCACAAGGTGTTTGAATGGTCAAACCACTGTTGTTGACTGACGTGGACTTTTTTCTCTGTTTGTGGTATGGATTTAGTGTGTCATCTGCCTTGAAAGCTCGTGTGCTTGTTTGTTCCGGAGCAATTGTGAATTTGTGAGGTTTGTTGTCATGCCATGGTATGTTTGTAGTCTTGTCATTGTTTTGGAGTGTGCTGTTGCATTGTCCTTCATGTGCAGAGTTGTACCATGTTGTACAGGTCGTTGTCTCATTGTTGTTGTTTCTGTCACTTCTGGCTTTGTTGTTTTCATTGTCGTCGTTCATGTTTTTGTCGTGTTTGTTGTTTCTGTTTTTGTTGCTTTTGTTGTTCTTGTTGTTGTTGTCATGCTTGTTGTTGCTATTTTTGCCTTTGTTATGCTTCTGTTGTTGTTTTTGTTGTTGTTCTTGTAGCTTTTGTTGTTGTGCTTGTAGTTTCTGTTGTTGTTCTTGTTGTGCTTCGTGTTGTTTTTGTTGTTGCTGTTGTTGTTCTTGTTTCTGTTGTGCTTCTTGTGGTTATTGTTGTTCTTGTTGTGCTCAATGACCGTTCCGTGTGGTATTGGTGTCAGTGTCCTTTGTGGTATCTGATGTTTCATTGAGCGTTTCTTGAGGATTGTGAGAATGATCTGATGTTGCATTGATTTTGGTGACATCAGTCATTTGTGGTGGATTTGATCTATCTTCTTTTCTTCCTTGGTGCTCCTCTTCTGGGGTCATTTATGGCTCATTTGCTTCATCTGTGATCTCTTTGTGCTCCTCTTCTGGAGTCATTTCTGGTTCATTTGAATCATCTTTGGTTTCTTGGTGCTCCTCTTCTGGAGTCAAAACCTTCAAGATTTCATTTTCTTGTGCGTAGTATAGAGTAGATGAGGTTTCAATTGATGCGGTCTCACTAAACTCATGAGTGGTTGTGCTTTGATTGTCAGGTTCTTTTATACAGACGAGCTGAGATCTGTCAGTCTCGCTGTGATCTTGCACATTTTGTATGGGAATTGTGACTTCTTCGCCACTTGTCTCACATACAGTGGGTGGACTTACATTGTCTTCTTGTTGATTATGTGAGCTTCGTAGACTTTCATAGTCTGCTTCTGTTTGCCCAGATAAGGTTGATAGAGCTTCATGGTCTTGATCATGCATGGACTTCACTCTGGAGTCTTTAGTTGCTTCCATTTTGGAGTTTGTCAACGAGCACTCTGTGGAGGCTTGCGTCGCTCTCTGTGTGGAATCTTTAATCGTTCTCGGTGTGGAGTCATACAGTGTTCTCTCTGTGGAGTTGGTCTATGCTCTCTCAATGGAGTCGGTCAGTACTCGCTGTGTGGCATTGTTTTCTTCTTGGGCATTTGACAGGTTGCTGTCATCCAATGTATCGACAATCTGCCATCGCATCATGGTATTGGATTCATCTACCATGAGTAGAGCGTGTTGAGCTTTTCAACCTTGTCACTGATGCAATGATTAGCATATCCGAATAACTCAGCCATGTCTGGGTAGTATTTCTCGATAAACAAATCATCTTTTTTTGTTTTGGAGTTGTTATCGTTCTCTTCATGTTTAATAAACAAATCATCTTCTTTGGTTTCAGATTTGTCATTATGCTCTTCACTTTGGTGATGCAAACTGCTTGTTCCAGGGTTCTGCAAAAGTTATTTTCAACTGCTGTGTCGAAGTTCAGGCATTGTTGTGCCTTTTGAGGTTAAATTTGTTGGTTTTGTGCCTTTAAATGTCTTGTTTGTGATTTTCGGGCATTTCCCCTTTAAGTGGGCGTGGTCTGAGTTGTCCGACGTCATGACGCTCGTGACGTAAAGAGTAGGAATTGATTGCACATGCACAAATCGATTTTCCTTTACTGTGCGCTTTTTCGTAAACTGCGCTTGTGCGGATTGTGCATGCGCAGATCCTTCTTCGAGCTGTGTGCTCTTTTTGTTCAACTGCACATGCGCAAGGATGCGCAGAACGATCTGTGCCCAAAACTTCATTTTTCAATTGCACATGCGTGGTTGCAGTTTCCTGCGCATGCACAGACCCGGATTTGCGTCTTTTGTTCCCCGGGCAGTTTAAAATGTGCTCAGACGACATCTTAACTTCTTCAGACCCGTGGAAAAGAACATTCTCACCGTTTTATTCTTGTTAAAAACTTAAAGTTATTTTTTTCTTGCAATCTGCACTTGTCAATTGCAATTTCCAGCATTAAACCTTTCTGTTCTGATGACTGTTTGAGTTTTGCAACACTCATTCCCTGTGCAATTTGGTCTCTGAGCATTAAGTGTCTTAAAGCAACATTGTTACTGGTGTTACAGTGGTCTTCAAATTTTTTAAGTATTACTTCTAATTTGGTGTTTCTTCACCTTTCTAGTAATTAAAACAGTTATAGATTTCTCTTGCTTCATGTCCTGCTAGTAGAAGCCCAATTTTCATTTCTTCTGAGGCCGTGCTCAACTCATTAGCTACAATATATAGTTCGAACATTTGTTTAAAAATTTTCCATCTATGACTTAAATTACCGGATGTTTTCAGCTGCAGTGGAGTTCTAACAAGTTTCATCGACTCAGCGAAGTCTCCCACGTACGGGTTTTCTTCTGTTTTCGATCTTGCTTTGTCTGCATTTTCTGTAACCTTCTAATAAGCATTCTGAAGTCTCCTGGTACCATGTATTATTCCTTGTATCTGAATAAAGTTCGTAGTCTTACAGTTGAAGTAGATGTTTTATTTGTGTGAGTTCGTTCTCCCTAGCGCTTAGACTATGTTACATCTGAGCTGCCTGTCTGTGTTTCCGCTCACCAGCTGCCTTTCCTGTGAAGAGTCCCTCTGACTTCCTGTCTTGTCTATTATATACATCTCTGGTGCTCCCTCTAGTTGTTGCTTAGTTGTGGTGTATTTACATTAACCTCTTGTGTACATACAGTCTTGCATATCACTACAGAGGCCAACAGTGTGGGGACTAAAAAAGGCTCAGTAGAAGCAGCAAGAGGAGCGGAAAGCAATGAGGGTGCAGCAAGAGCACTGGGGACCCAACCTGTGCAAGGCCAGGCAGTATGGGGCTTACAAGAAAGGACCCTGAAGGAGCAGCGAGAGGAGCGGGACTGCGAGGGAACAGCGAGAGGAGCCGGACTGCGAGGGAGCGGCGAGAGGAGCGGGTCTGCGAGGGAGCAGGACTGCGAGGGAGCGGCGAGAGGAGCGGGACTGCGAGGGAGCGGGACTGCGAGGCAGCGGCGAGAGGAGCGGGACTGTGAGGGAGCGGGACTGCGAGGGAATGGGACTGCGGGGGAGTGGGACTTTGAGGGAGGGGACTGCGAGAGGAGCGGCGAGAGGAGCCGGACTGAGTGGGAGCGTGACTGCGAGGATGCGGGACTGCGGGGTAGCGGCTAGAGCAAAGGAGATCACACTTCAAAAATGACATCACTGAGAGGCAGGCAGGTGCCTGGTGGACGCTGAGCGTTTGTTAGACTCGTCCTGCAGCAGAGCCTGGCCTCTGGTCTCAGTTTCCCTGCCATTGGGCCAAGACACAGGGAAAGGATGAAAAATAATAAAGATTAAGGTCTAAAGGTAAAAATCATTGGTTCAAATGATGTGGCCTTCAGTGCACTCTTTTCACTGTTGGAGTGTGCTTTAAAGTCTCGGGTCTACAGTTTGTAATGAACTTCTTTGCAGTTCAGCAGGACTCTGGCTTCACAGCAACCTCTTTCTTCCAGAGAGAGCTATCAGATTCTGGTTTCTGCTTCACCTCAGCCTCTTTACTGCAGAGAGTGGGTTATCAGATTCTGGATTCTGCTTGTACAGCCTTTTCTGGAGAAAGAGAGAGAGAGTTATCCGATTCTCACAGTTTGCGGAATTGAAAGTGAACCAAGAAAACCAGCCTTGTGACTCTGAGAAACATGTCTGTAGCACTAGAACCAATCATCACTGGCCACCGGGCGCAGCACAGACATTTGAACCAATTCATTGGCCACCAGCCAAGACCATCAAAGCGAGTCATCACTGATGTCTCCTGCTGCTGCAATCCTCCGTTGAATATATAGGAAATGGTCAACTAAAAGCTGTTTTGCCCAAGTTGAAGATACAGGCTGCATTACAGTCACAGACCCATTACTCATCCATGGATCAAAATGATTGTAGCAAAAATAAAATAAAGGGAAAAATAAGGGGATAGACAGAGACTCCTACAGTCTTTGATGCAACCATTAACACTCCCTTTGTCTTGTGTCCATGACATTTCTGTCCATCTCTCCTTAGCTGCCAATCAAATCATGGTGCCTGAACACTGTGCTGGAACACTGCGGGAGGCAACACCACAAACGCAGCAACCAACACCTGAACATCTAGGGGATGGGACACAGCTCTGGGGACATGTCCAAGGCCGGGGAATAGGTGAATGCCACTGGGAGGGAACCAACGCCCGGTCCAGATTACTTTATGAGTGGGTGTCCGTGGCACACAGTCTGGGGTCCGGTGAGCAGCGCCGGCCCAAGGGTTGCTGGCACCCCGGGCAAGCTGAACTTCGGCGGCCTTCGGGGGGGGGGCGGGGCCGGGGCCGGAGGGGGGGGGGGGCCGGGAGGGGGCGGAGGTGGGGAGGGGGCGGAGGCGGGGCGGGGAGGGCCGGAGGGGGGAGGCCGGGGGGGGCCGGCGGCCGGAGGGGGCGGAGGGGGCCGGAGGGGGCCCGAGGGGATGGCGGAGTGACCACCGGCGAGCCTGGATCCATCCGCCATGTTTGTGCGGGGCGGCCTGAGGGTGGGCGGACACCGCGCATGCGCTGGTTGGCACCGGCCCAACTGCGCATGCGCGGGACCCGCACTCCTTGATGGCGCCCCCTAGCACATGGCGCCCCGGGCGACTGCCCGAGTTGCCGGTACCTTGAGCCGGCCCTGCCAGTGAGGGGAGGCCTACTGCGACCGAGTGTGCACAGGCAGGTCTCTCCGGGTGGGGAATCAATGGGGGAATGGAGGGTCCAGGGTGGGAGCCACTACTGTTTGTCAGTCTCACATCCTCTCCCAATTCCTTCCAGATTTTGAATGCTATGGCAGGGATATTGGACGCAGAAGTGGTTCTGCTGCTAGGCCGGACATCCACACAACAGAGACGGCGGCAGCAGCAGCGTCTGTAGATGCTCGAGGCCGGACCCCACCCCGCACCCCTGAGGGCCCGGACAAAAATCAGGCCAGGGAGGAACTCAGTGGATGAATTCTGTGATGACCCAGGGTGTACAGGCATCGCTGAGCGTTTGAAAGGATGACGGACAGTGCGTACTGCAGGAGGGCCGCCTCAACATGGAGACGGTGCGACACTTGTGCCATGTCCTCGCAGGCTTGGCACCATATGGAGGAGTAGGACACCTGCACTGGGTGGCCGTAAAGGTCACCGCAGCCCTGAACCTTAATGCCTCGGGATCATTCCAAGGCTCGAGTGGGGACCTGTGTGGTATCTTATAGGCCACAGCAGAGAGCTGAGCACCAGTGTTCCTCAATCTATGCCATAGTCTGACCCCTGCCTGTCTGCTGGGTGCTGGCATAATCTGCCCCCTGCCTTTCTGCTGAGTGCTTGCTCACACCCATTACCTAAACACAGTGTGCCCGGAGGGGGCGGGGGGGGGGGGGGGGGGAGGGGGCGGGGGGGGGGGGGGGCCTGGAGAGATGGGCCAAGGGATTGGAGGTCGGATCGCATTCACGATGAAAGTGACGAGGCGTCATACTGATTGTACGCAAGGGTATTTAATGTGTATAACAATTCTCCACGCTCCCAATGGTGCCAACTCCCACCATCCCAACTCCCATGCCTCCTTCCCCACCTCCCCTACCCAGCTGCCCCTGCATCATCTGGCTCTGCCAGTCTTGGCGGTTCCCCATGGTCTGCACAATCGTGTCAACGCCCTCGGCGATGCTGCTCAGTGATTTGGTGATGTGCTGCAGTGCCTTGGCAATGGCCACCTGCGACTGGGACGAGCTCCGCAGCGCATCGGCCATCGCCATCTGAGAGCGAGACACGTCCCACAGAACCGCAATCAAGGTCAGCCTGGTACTGGGTGACATCCCCCTGTGTTAGATATCGCTGGACCCTTATAATATCCAAGAAATTAAAATCTAGCTGGAACTTGCTAAAAAAGCTCATTGGTATTATTCTCAGCTTGTTCCTTTCCTTTGGGAAGAGCTAGGTTAGACCTTCAGACCTATTCGGTATCTTTTGGATTTAATCTTAAACTGAGAATGAACAGCTGTGAAGTATGCCTGATTTGGGATAATTCCAAAGTCGTTAGGATTATAAACATAGAACATAGAACATAGAACACTACAGCGCAGTACGGGCCCTTCGGCCCTCGATGTTGCGCCGACCTGTGAAACCATCTGAAGCCTATCTGACCTACACTATTCCATTTTCATCCATATGTCTATCCAGTGACCACTTAAATGCCCTTAAAGTTGGCGAGTCTACTACTGTTGCAGGCAGGGCGTTCCACACCCCTACTACTCTCTGAGTAAAGAAACTGCCTCTGATATCTGTCCTATATCTATCACCCCTCAATTTAAAGCTATGTCCCCTCATGTTGATCATCACCATCCGAGGAAAAAGACTCACACTGTCCACCCTATCTAACCCTCTGACTATCTTATATGTCTCTATTAAGTCACCTCTCAGCCTTCTCCTCTCTAACGAAAACAACCTCAATTCCCTGAGCCTTTCCTCGTAAGACCTTCCCTCCATACCAGGCAACATCCTAGTAAATCTCCTCTGAACCCTTTCCAAAGCTTCCACATCCTTCCTATAATGTGGTGACCAGAACTGCACGCAGTACTCCAGGTGCGGCCGCACCAGAGTTATGTACAGCTGCGGCATGACCTTGTGGTTCCGAAACTCAATCCTCCTGCTTATAAAGGCTAGCACACCATATGCCTTCTTAACAGCCCTATTAACCTGGGTGGCAACTTTCAGGGATTTATGTACCTGGATGCCGAGATCTCTCTGTTCATCTACACTACCAAGAATCTTGCCATTGGCCCAGTACTCTGCATTCCTGTTACTCCTTCCAAAGTGAACCACCTCACACTTTTCCGCATTAAACTCCATCTGCCACCTCTCAGCCCAGCTCTGCAGCTTATCTATGTCCCTCTGTATCCTATAACATCCTTCAGCACTATCCACAACTCCACCGACCTTCGTGTCATCTGCAAATTTACTAACCCATCCTTCTACACCCTCTTCCAGGTCATTTATAAAAATGACAAACAGCAGTGGCCCCAAAACAGATCCTTGCGGTACACCACTAGTAACTGAACTCCAGGATGAACATTTGCCATCAACCACCACCCTCTGTCTTCTTTCAGCTAGCCAATTACTGATCCAAACCGCTAAATCACCTTCAATTCCATACTTCCTTATTTTCTGCAATAGCCTACCGTGGGGAACCTTATCAAACGCCTTACTGAAATCCATATACACCACATCAACAGCTTTACCCTGATCCACCTGTTTGGTCAACTTCTCAAAAAACTCAATAAGGTTTGTGAGGCATGACCTACCCTTCACAAAACCGTGTTGACTATCGCTAATCAACTTGTTCTTTTCAAGATGATTATAAACCCTATCTCTTATAACCTTTTCCAACATTTTACCCACAACCGAAGTAAGGCTCACAGGTCTATAATTACCAGGGTTGTCTCTACTCCCCTTCTTGAACAAGGGGACAAAATTTGCCATCCTCCAGTCTTCCGGCACTATTCCTGTCGACAAAGACGACATAAAGATCAAGGACAAAGGCTCTGCAATCTCCTCCCTGGCTTCCCAGATAATCCTAGGATAAATCCCATCTGGCCCAGGGGACTTATCTATTTTGACATTTTCCAAAATTGCTAACACCTCCTCCTTTTGAACCTCAATTCCATCTAGCTTGGTCGACTGAACCTGAGTGTTCTCCTCGACAACATTGTCTTTCTCCAGTGTAAACACACGAAAAATATCCATTTAACGCTTCCCCTATCTCCTCTGATTCCACACACAACTTTCCACTACTATCCTTGATTGGCCCTAATCTTATTCGAGTCATTCTTTTGTTCCTGATATACCTATAGAAAGCCTTAGGGTTTTCCTTGATCCTATCCGCCAACGACTTTTCGTGTCCTCTTCTCGCTCTTCTTAACTCTCCCTTTAGGTCCTTCCTGGCTAACTTGTAACTCTCAAATGCCCTAACTGAGCCTTCATGTCTCATCCTAACATAAGCCTTCTTCTTCCTCTTGACAAGTGCTTCAACTTCCTTAGTAAACCACGGTTCCCTTGCTCGACAACTTCCTCCCTGCCTGACAGGTACATACTTATCAAGGACACGCAGTAGCTGTTCCTTGAAAAAGCTCCACATTTCGATTGTACCCATTCCCTGCAGTTTCCTTCCCCATCCTATACATCCTAAATCTTGCCGAATAGCATCATAATTGCCTTTCCCCCAGCTATAATTCTTGCCTTGCGGTATATACCTATCCCTGCCCATTGCTAAAGTAAACATAACCGAGTTGTGATCACTATCACCAAAGTGCTCACCTACATCTAAATCTAACACCTGGCCGGGTTCATTACCTAGTACCAAATCCAATGTGGCCTCACCCCTTGTTGGCCTGTCTACATACTGTGTCAGAAAACCCTCCTGCACACACTGCACAAAAACTGACCCATCTATAGTACTCAAACTATAGTATTTCCAGTCAATATTTGGAAAGTTAAAGTCCCCCATAACAACTACCCTGTTACTCTCGCTCCTGTCGAGAATCATCTTTGCAATCCTTTCCTCTACATCTCTGGAACTATTCGGAGGTCTATAGACAACTCCCAACAGGGTGACCTCTCCTCTACTGTTCCTAACCTCGGCCCATACTACCTCAGTAGACGAGTCCTCAAGCGTCCTTTCTACCGCCGTAATACTTTCCTTGATTAACAATGCTACACCCCCCCTCTTTTACCATCTTCTCTGTTCTTACAGAAACATCTAAATCCTGGAACCTGCAACAACCATTCCTGTCCCTGCTCTACCCATGTCTCCGAAATCGCCACAACATCGAGATCCCAGGTACCAACCCATGCTGCAAGCTCACCCACCTTATTCCGGATGCTCCTGGCGTTGAAGTAGACACACTTCAAACCAGCGTCCTGCTTGCCGGTGCCCTCTTTCGAACTTTTAACCCTATCCCTGACCTCACTACTCTCAACATCCTGTACACTGGGACTACAATTTAGGTTCCCATCCCCCTGCTGAATTAGTTTAAACCCCCCCGAAGAGCACTAGCAAATCTCCCCCCCAGGATATTGGTACCCCTCTGGTTCAGGTGAAGACCATCCTGTTTGTAGAGGTCCCACCTACCCCAGAATGAGCCCCAATTATCCAGGAAACCAAAACCCTCCCTCCTGCACCATCCCTGTAGCCACGTGTTCAACTCCTCTCTCTCCTTATTTCTCACTTCACTAGCATGTGGTGCAGGTAACAACCCAGAGATAACAACTCTGTTTGTTCTAGCTCTCAGCTTCCACCCTAGCTCCCTGAATTTCTGTCTCAAATCCCCAACTCTCTTCCTACCTATGTCGTTGGTACCTATGTGGACCACGACTTGGGGCTGCTCCCCCTCCCCCTTAAGGATCCCAAAAACACGATCAGAGACATCACGAACCCTGGCACCTGGGATGCAACACACCAACCGTGAGTCTCTTTCGTTCCCACAGAACCTCCTGTCTGTTCCTCTAACTATGGAGTCCCCAATGACAAGTGCTCTGTTCCTCTTCTCCCTTCACTTCTGAGCAACAGGGACAGACTCTGTGCCAGAGACCTGTGCCCTATTGCTTACCCCTGGTAAGTCGTCCCCCGCAACAGTATCCAAAACGGTATACTTGTTATAGAGGGGAACGACCACAGGGGATCCCTGCACTGCCTGCCGGTTCCCTCTCCCTCCCCTGACGGTAACCCATCTACCTTCTTCTTTTACCTGAGGTGTGACTACCTCCCTATAACTCCTCTCAATAACCTCCTCTGCCTCCCGAATGATCCGAAGTTCATCCAGCTCCAGCTCCAGGTCCCTAACGCGGCTCTCGAGGAGCTGGAGTTGGGTGCACTTCCCGCAGATGTAGTCAGAAGGGACACTAGAGGTGACCCTTTCCTCCCACATTCTGCAGGAGGAACATTCAACTGCCCTAGCCTCCATTCCCACTGAAATAACTTCCCAACTACTGAAAAAAAAAACTTGTTAGCTTAGCAATCCAACGGACAGAACGTTTTTTTTGGTTAGAGGAGAAGGATGGGTGGGAGACACTACGTAAGTAGTGTTTCGGGTAAAGCTGCCACTCGAGAACAGCCCCTTCACAAACCACCTTCAACTTACGCTGACTGCACTGCACGTATGCAAATCTCCCCGGAACAGCCAATCAGAAGCTCTGCTCTGCTGTCCCCTGCTGGATGCTTGACTTCCGTCGAACTCCTCGGGTCACTGATGCAGGTGCACCTTCAACTTACGCTTACCGCACTGCACGTATGCAAATCTCCCCGGAACAGCCAATCAGAAGCTCTGCTCTGCTGCCCCCTGCTGGATGCTTGACTTCCGTCGAACTCCTCGGGTCACTGATGCAGGTGCACCTTCAACTTACGCTGACCGCACTGCACGTATGCAAATCTCCCACAGTTCCACACTTCAAGACTCTTACATTTTAAAGAAGGAAGCTTGTAGAGCATTAACTATACCTGTGGGTTCTGGGGATGGATTCTGAAGTGTGCAGCAGATTGCAGGTCAAAGAGTTGAGTCCTGAAACTGTGATACCCTGTCGGATAGCTCCCAGAACCATCCTGATAAAGGGTCTTTCACTGAAATATTAATTTGCCTTTTATCTTTATCATTGATTCCTGACCTGCTGAGCAATCAAACATTTTCTGCTTGTCTTTTGTTTGTGTCATGGAGGAAAAATGTGCTTGGAGGAAACAGCTGATATGTAAATTAAATTTTCAAAATTAATATTCTGCGGGAAGGTAGCAGGGATTTTATACCATAATGATAGCCATTCATAGCACTGCTCTCACCAATGATCCAATGAAGCATTTTAAAATAAGTTCTTAATAAAATAAGAACAGCCATGAGAGTGTTGGTGATTTTCATTTTAAATTTAATAAATTCCAATCATTCTCCGGTGACATTCCACATGGGTAGCTAATAACAAGCAAGGTGTTTCGATGGGAGAGGTTCGAAACTGGGGATAATATGATTAGTAGGCACAGATAAAAGGCTGTACCCAGTTTAAAGTCATAAAGCATCCTTATTTTTTACATGACACTGTGATTTTATATTATTGTTTACAGTTAAATAGCAAAGCGTTCACTTATTTGTGAAATGGAACAGTAATATTTCAAACTTATCCCCTGCCACCTTCCACGTGACCTCACCACCGCCTTCTCAAGGGAAATTAAGGACGAGCAATAAATACTGGCCTTTCCAACAATTCCCACATCCCGAGAATAAATTAAAACAAATCAAGATCAAACATGGTAGCACGGTATTGTTATGGACAAGAGAGAGAGAATCAAAACTTCTTTATCCTCTTCCTGTCTAATCGTAAGCAGAGGCGATTTTCAATTATTTTTAACTTTCCCCAATTAGTCTGTGTGATCCAATTTAATAATTATTCATAGAAAACCCTGGTTATGATTAACTGAGATACACAGAACACAGAACAGTACAGCACAGAACAGGCCCTTCGGCCCTCAATGCCCTGGGATTGTTAGAACCCAGGGAGAGGGGTGGGATGGGCAGTAGGACTGGGTTCAGAGGGTGTTTGTGATGAAGTTCAGTCCCGAGGAGTTCCCGGTTGGAGACAACAGGCTGCAAATCCTAGAAATGAATGATGCTGCAGCACACTTGGATTTCTGTGCTGAGGCCACTTGGCAGGCAACAATGAGATACTTTTAAAACTAAACAGGCTCTGAGGAGTTAAGTGATGATGGCTGGTGGCCTGGTCAGCCAGGAGTTTCTTTCTGATGGTGCTAAAGCTACCGTCTGAACTGTCTGAATTGTTTGGGTTTCAATGTCTCTCTTTGTTGTCCTCCCAGCTAGGGGAGTCAGTTTGTCTGTTGTCTTTGTGGAGGGCCACGAAGATCCAGCACGAGTTGAAGGATAGAAAGAAATAACATTTATTTACAATAACATATATACACAACAGCAGCAGCAACTCCCTTGCTGGTCACTCCTCTCTATCTGGTTCCAAACTGGCCAGCTTTATTTATGCAGGGAATCTGCATATTGATTTCCCCCCCCCACCCCCCCCCTTCATTGGGGAAGCTCATACTCCCAAAGAATTGTGGGATTGCCATTAGTCCCCAGCCAGTGGTAAGCAGGCAGGTTATAACATCCCCCCCCCACCCCAAAGTCTAAGGAATCCACCGAAGACCCTGGCGAAGGAAGGCGTCGGACTCGTTTTGCCGCAGGTCAGACACCATTTGCATGAGGCGCTGGATCGGGCGGAATGTAATGAGACGGAGAACGGCACTTCCATGATGAACGGTGTAATGGTTGTACATTAACAGCTCGTGGGCCCGAGGATTCCCCCTTTGAGGCATCCTGTGTCTCCATCTCGGAGTCTGAGTCCGCTGCCTCCGTCATCTCGGTGTCTCTATCTCCACGCGTTTCTGCAACGACCTGCGCAGGCTTTGAGTGCGGCACCAGAGGAAGATTGGGAGGAATACTTTCCACTATGTCTGGTCTCTGTGGCTGTAGAAATGAGCTCCAGAGGCGGGGAATCTTTGGAAGGGATGGTCTTCTGGATTGAACGTGGTCTACATGCTAGCGCTGGAGACGGCCCTGAGCTTGTACCTGATAAGAGATAGGGCCCGTTTGGCGAAAGATTACGCCAGGGACCCACTGGGCACCACCAGCAAAATTCCGAACGAACACTGGGTCACCGGGCGCAAACTGCTGAATCGGCTGATGCCGAGAAAAACCATGTCCCTGGGGTTCTTGTGTATGGCGTACATTTGAGCCAATGTCCGGGAAAACCATGCTGAGACAGGTGCGAAGTCTCCGGCCCATTAGGAGTTCCGCGGGAGCTACCCCAGTCAACGCATGTGGGGTGGTCCTATATGAAAACAAAACAAGCCAGTCTTGTGTCAATCAACCCGGAAGACTGCTTCTTTAGGTCTCATCTGAATGCACTGCGCGCTCCGCCAACCCATTTGAAGCTGGGTGGTATGGGGCGGTGCGGATATGGCATATGCCGTTCATGTTCATGAGCCTCGCAAACTCCTCACTTGTGAACGGAGTGCTATTGTCCGTGACCAGCACCTCGGGGAGGCCATGCGTACTGAAAGACAAACGCATCTTCTCGATTGTTGCGCAGGACATTGGGCCTACTATCTCATGCACCTCTAACCATTTAGCCTGGGCATCAATTAATAGAAGGACCATGGATCCTTGGAAAGGGCCGGCGAAATCCGCATGCAAGAGCGCCCAAGGCCGCCCTGGCCATTCCCAGTGATATAGGGGTGCGGCTGGCGGAAGCTTCTGGTGCTCCTGGCAAATGGAGCAGTTTTGGGCCACCTTCTCAATGTCGGTGTCGAGGCCTGGCCACCAGACATAACTCCGGGCCAACATTTTAATTTTGGTCACACCTGGATGCCCATTGTGCAAGTCTCTTAGTATCAGCTCCTGTCCTTTTTCCGGGCCAATCACACGCGTCCCCCACAAGAGGACATCGTCTTCCACACTAGATTCTGACAGTTTGGAGGAAAATGCCAGCAACTCGCCTGGAAGCTGTCTATGTTGCCCACCATACAGGACTATGTGCCAAACCGTTGACAGGACTGGCTCCGTCTGGGTCCACTCATGGATCTGTGATGCTGTGACAGGCAAAGTGTCATAGAATTTAGGGTTGCAACCACCTCACCAGTCGTGGGGGTCAATATGGGGCCAGTCGATAAAGGCAATCGGCTCAGTGCGTCGGCATTTGCTATCTGGGTCCCTGGATTATGCTCCAGAGAATATACGTAGGCAGCGAGCAACAAAGCCCAGCGCTGGATCCGTGCGGAAGCAATGGGCGGTATTAGCTTATCCTCTCGGAAAAGTCCCAGCAGAGGCTTATGATCAGTCACGATAGCGAAGTGGTGGACATACACGTACTGGTGGAAGCGTTTTGCCGCAAAGACCACCGCCAGGCCCTCCTTCTCGATCTGCGCGTATTTCTTTTCTGCGACTGTCAATGTGCGGGAGGCGACAGCTATTGGCCACTCGGCCCCGTTCTCCATCTTGTGGGACAGGACGGCCCCAATACCATACAGGGATGTGTCACACATGATGAGCAAAGGCTTTCCAGAATCATAGTGGATTAGTTTCTTGCGGCTGACCCCAAACCCAGGTGTGATTCTTCTTTAGCAGAAGGTGCAATGGGGCCAGCGTAGTTGCCAGATTGGTGAGGAACTTCCCGTAATAGTTTACGAGGCCGAGAAAAGAACAAAGATGCAAAGTCAGTCAGGGCGGGGGGCTGTTGAATTGCGCGCACCTTCTCTGCGACGGGGTGCAAATCTTCGCGGTCCACCCGATAACCCAGGTATACTACTTCCTTCGCCTGAAAGACGCACTTTGTGTGACATAAACGGACTCCGGCCTCCGAAAAGCATCTAAGGACCGCCTACAAATTTTCTAAATGTTCCTGCTCCAACGTCCCTGTAATCAAAACGTCATCTAAGTAGACGGCGACACGCGGTGAACGTCTCAAAATGCCCTCCATGACCCGTTGAAAAATAGAGCAGGCAGAGGATACCCCAAAGGGCAACCATGTATATTCATACAGGCCCCGGTGTATATTAATCGTTACATATGGCCAGGAGGCAGGGTCCAACTCCAACTGTAGGGAGGCGTGACTCATATCTAGTTTCATAAATGAGAGTCCACCTGCAAGCTTCGCGTAGAGATCCTCTATGCAAGGCATTGGATATTGGTCAAGCCGGAAAGCCGTATTCACTGTAAGTTTATAGTCACCGCATAAGCAAACTCTGGCGTCTGGCTTCATTACAGGTACAACTGGTGTTGCCCAGTCAGCGAAATGGACGGGTTTGATAATACCCAAAGTCTCCAAATGAGTGTGCTCCCCTTCTACCTTCCCAAGCAAGGCGTAAGGCACCGGGCGCGCCCGGAAATAGTGGCTCCTGGTTCGATTTGGATACGGGCTACGGCCCCTTTTATTTTCCCCAAACCGGGCTTGAATACATCTGGATACCGTCCTAGCACCTCAGTCAACCCTCCAGAAACTGTTTGGAGGATGTGCTGCCACTGCAGCCGCAAATGGTGCAACCAGTCCCGACCCAATTGTCTGAGCCTTTGGCCGCGCACCACGATAAGTGGGAAACACCCCTCCTGGCGTCCATAAACAACAGGTGTCATCGTAGTTCCCACAATGTCCAATGGTTCCCCCATGTAGGTGGCCAACCTAGCCTGTGTGTCAGTTAATGTAAGGGTCTGTATACCCTGCTTGATGGGGTCAAATGTCCTCTGGGCGATCACGGAGACTGCTGCGCCAGTGTCCAACTCCATCTCAAGCGGGTGACCATTGACCCGAACTGTCACCTTAATGGGGGCCATACGGGGAGCTGCCACACAATGCAGCTGCAGAAAGTCGTCCTCCGTCTCCACGTTCTCGGGGGTAGTTGCCAGAGGTTCATCCAAATGGAAGGTACGGCCCCTGGGCTGGCCCCAGTTTCTGTCGGAACGACGGTGCTGCTGGCGACCCCAGGACCAGCATCCGTGAAGGGGTCAGCGCCTACAAGTCTGGCACGGACATGGCTCCTCATTCATTGGTTCTGGAGAAGGTTCCCTTTGGGGAGGAATGTCCGACGGCCACTGGCGTTGATCCGGACGTCGCCTCGCCCAAGGTACCACAGGAGAGTGGGTGTGGCGCTTTTGGATGGAAGGGGTTGTGCCCCAAGGCATGCACCTCCATTCCCTGTAGCTCCTGCACTCTCCATTCTGTGCTCTCTCGGGACAATACAATTTGAGTGGCCTGCTGAAAAGTCAATGTTGCTTCAGCTAACAACTTTCTCTGGATGACCGCATTGTTAATACCGCAAACCAAACGGTCGCTTAACATTTCTGATTAAGTCTCACCATAGTCACAGTACTCAGCATACTGCAGAGCCTGGATAGAAAATCGGCAAGCGATTCTCCTGGGATCCTCTCAGTGGTATTAAACCGGTAATGATGGACTATCGTGGACGAGGTTGGGTTAAAATGTTGCCCCACTAAGTTCACAAGTCCATCAAACATTTTGGTGTCCGGCGCAGCTGAGTACGTAAGGCTCCTAATCACCCCAAAGGTATGCGGGCCACAGGCGGTGAGCAATATGACCACCTGCCGCTCGTTTTCAGTGATGTTGTTTGCCCGGAAATAGTAATGCATCCATTGTGCGTACTGCTTCCAGCTTCCCAGCGCAGCGTCAAAAATATCCAAGCGTCCATACAGAGGCATGGTGTAATAGAAAACAACTTCCAACCTGTATCCAACAAAAATCCAGGGAGGTGGCTTCAGCAGCGTAGATAGCTATTCACTTTAACCCTCGTCGCCAGTTTTATGAGGGCCACAAAGAATCTAGCACGAGTTGAAGGATAGAAAGAAATAAATTTATTTACAATAACATATATACACAACAGCAGCAACTTCCTTGCTGCTCACTCTCCTCTAGCTGGTTCCAAACTGGCCAGCTTTATTTATGCAGGGAATCTGCATATTGATTTCTCCCCCCCACCCCACCCTTCATTGGGGAAGCTCATACTCCCAAAGAATTGTGGAATTGCCATTAGTCCCCAGCCAGTGGTAAGCAGGCAGGTTATAACATCCCCCCCCCCCAAAGTCTAAGGAATCCACCGAAGACCCTGGCGAAGGAAGGCGTCGGACTCGTTTTGCCGCAGGTCAGACACCATTTGCATGAGGCGCTGGATCGGGCGGAATGTAATGAGACGGAGAACGGCACTTCCATGATGAACGGTGTAATGGTTGTACATTAACAGCTCGGGAATCTGCTAATGATTTCTCCGCCCCCCTCATTGGGGAAGCTCATAATCCCAAAGGATTGTGGGATTGCCATTAGTCCCCAGCCAGTGGTAAGCAGGTAGGTTATAACAGACTTCCAGTTTCACGATAGTAATGTGCCTTTACCATTAGGTGTGAGATTCCACAATGATGAGCTGTAAGAACTCTTTTGTTCTTATAGTCTCTGTTGGAACTTTCCGGAACAGATGGCCAATCCTGTGAGTCATATGGCCTGTAGCAGCCATTTTGCGGTTCAGCAGTAGTCCATTTTAAAAAGAATCATGTTTTGATACGTTCAGGTTTGATTTCTTGTCATGTCTTTATTGACAGAACAATATTCTAGTCAAGTAGTGTTTGAATACAGAGAGCTAAGAGAGCCCATGCAAGGAGGGGGAGAAAATAGACTTCAGGGAGGCTGATCTGGAAAACATTACTGAGAACCGTGAGATAGAGAAGCAGAAAAAGGAGAGAGGCGGGAAAAGGAAACAGCTGGAAGAGAAAAGGGCCATGGGTGCTCGGCAATAGCGATGGGAAGGGAAGAAATAGCAGTAGAAACAGACGATCAAACACATGGGGCACCACAGTGCAAGAGAGAGGGCAAGGCAGGAAATTGTCTCCGATTGAGATAGGGGAAATGAAGCTTCTGTTCTCCCCTCAGTGTCGGAGGAGGGTTTTCACGCTGGTGTCTAACAAGAGTCAGTGCAGAGGATGTACCCCATGGTATGCATCTTGGCAAAGGACGGTATAGACTTCTGTGGGTTTCAGACCAGGAAAAGAGTCACCATGTGATTGGTGTCAAGAATCACCATGTGAAATTCAAAAATGTTCCAGCTAATTTGTTGCCAGGTCAGGGGGTTTCATTTGAATCATCATCTCGAGGGGATGAGTATTAATTTTAGGCATTTCTACTGTAATTACATTACTGTACTTTAAATCTATAATTAGCAAACTGTTATCTTTGGCCTAGAAAAGCTGTTCAGCCAATCGATAGCCTGTACGGTTGCTGGAGGGTGACACTCACCTAACAATATGTGACAGGTCATTTCAGATTACAAATGCTAATCACCACGCCACTTACAAGCTTACAGAAGGTAAAAATTGACAGCTTTTCCTTTGGGCTTTTCCTTTGACAGAGCCTGGCGCAGGAATATTCAATGTAATCACACAGCAATTTTAAAAGATAATAGATGCATGTCGAAAGGATAAAAAATTCCTGATTGGATGAGCATGAGAGGAACCAATATAGCCAAATTCCCCTCTGAATTACAGGCAATTTTGGAACATGAAGCAAGTTCCTAAAGGCTGCTGTCTCAAATGCATTGCGAAAAAAAATGGCACCAGCTTAATCCTCCTGAAAAATTGCCAATCTCCTTCATTGCATTTGAGTGGAATCAGGAGGAACTGCTTAACCCCAAACTACTTTCCCTAATTTCCATCCCAAACCCATCCTGAAGTAATCACCTCCGATATATAAGTGGTGGTTTGTGCTTCAGCAAGGCATCCCTGAGGTAGATACCATATTGTGGAGTCATTTTGTTTTTTTTGTTACTAAAGGCCAGTCTGTATACTGCTCTCCTGGTATTTTGCTGTTAGTTTAATTTAGTTCTACTCAAAGTGCTAAATTACACTGTGGACTTTAATTTTCCAATGAGAATTCCTCTGTTATGAAGCGGAAGGCAGTGTCATGGAAGAGGCATGATAAGAGGCTCTTAAAGCAAGGCTTCACAGAAGACTTCTTTTTCTTCTTTTCACTCAGGTACCAGCTCACCAGGGTGTACAGTTAAGAAGGTTTTTTTTAATACCTCAGAACGTTGTGTGCCCCTGGGGGTAAATATATCTCTTGCAGTCTACTTCAAGCAGAAGAACAGCATTGTCTGTCGAAGTCTGAGATGACATCAGTTACCCGCAACACTCCCTCCCTTCCTGATGGCACTGTTCCACGGAATCACAGAAGATGCAGCTTTTGCCCTTTACCTCCTCCTTGCTCGTTACAAACACTTGTGAGACAGTGATTAACTTATACTTCTTTCAATTTATTATACTGTATTCACTGCACAGGTAGATAATAGAATTTACAGTGCAGAAGGAGGCCATTCGGCCCATCGAGTCTGCACAGGCCCCTGGAAAGATCACCCTATCTAAGCCCACATCTCCACCCCATCCCTGCAACGCAGTAACCCCATCTAACCTTTTTGGACACTGAAAGCAATTTAGCATAGCCAATCCACCTAACCTACACATCTTTGGACTGAGGGAGGAAACCGGAGCACCTGGAGGAAACCCACGCTGGAACGGGGGGAACATGCAGACTCTGCACAGACAGTGACCCAAGCTGGGAATCTAAGCTGGGAGCCTGGAGCTGTGAAGCAACTGTGCTAACCACTGTGCTACCATAATGAGATGTCATAGTCTCTCCAGTCCGTAGGCTGGGTAACCACGTTGTGGAGAACTTCCATTCAGACCGCAAGCATGCCCCCCAGCTCCTTATTGTCCATCACTTCAATTCTCTACCTTTCTCCCAATCTGGCCTTTCTGTCCTTGGCCTGCGACAGTGTTTCGGTGAAGTTCAATGTAAAGAGGAGGAACAGCAGCTCATTCGTCAATTCAGCACTAAACAGGTTCTTGACTCTACACTGAGTTTTAAAATTGTTTTAATTTAGAGTACCCAATTATTTTTTTTCCAATTAATTGGCAATTTAGCATGGCCAATCCACCTAACATGCACACCTTTGGGTTGTGGGGGGTGAAACCCATGCAAACACGGGGAGAATGAGCAAACTCCGCAGTGACCCAGGGCTGGGATCGAACCCGGGTTCTCGGGATGCAACACTGAGTTTAACAACTTCTGATCATAACCTTTGCTCACATATTGTTTTCTTTTTTTTAACCTGCATTGGATTTCCTCCTGCTTCTTTGTAAATTATTTTATTTTGTATTTGAACAGCTGCTATTTAGACATGCACACCTTACTGTACTACCTCACTACACCAGGGACCCGGGTTCAATTCCCGGCAGAAGGAGGCCATTTGGCCCATCGAGTCTGCACAGGCCCCTGGAAAGATCACCCTATCTAAGCCCACATCTCCACCCCATCCCCGCAACGCAGTCTGTGTGGAGTTTGCACTTTCTCTCCGAGTCTGCGTGGGTTTCCTCCGGGTGCTCTGGTTTCTTCCCACAGTCCCAACATGTGAAGCTTAGATGGATTGGCCATGCTAAATTGCTCCTTAGTTTACAAAGATGTGCAAGTTAGGTGGAGTCATAGGATTACATGGATCGGGCAGGGATATGGGCCTCGGTAGGTTGCCCTTTCAGATGGTGGGTGCAGACTTGATGGGCCAAACGGTCTCCTTCAGCACTGTAGGAATTCTATGGAATACTATGAAATTTTATCCTTTGGCGGGATTTACTGATCTTGTTGCACCCGACTTGGTGACGTGATGAGGCAGCTGAACGTCGCGACGCTTGAGATACAGCTTAACCTCTCAGACATTGTGATCTGGATCTCGCTCTGGCTGTGTGAGATCCAGATTTGCTTATTTAAATGAACCAATAGGCTAATTTAAATATGCGCCTGTTGTATTGTCCCGGCGTTCGGGAACGAATGACCTCGCCAGCGAGGACTTGACCAGGCGCAGTTTAGCACTAGTTCACGCAAGCAAGAACCAGGCCTAACGGCACCTTGGGAGGGGGGGGGGGGGGGGGGGGGGGGGGTGTTGGAGACCCCCGGGTGCAACTGCTGAGAAAAACTCTGCTTAAACACACACAAAAACGGACTCTGTTTTTTCCAGTTGAATCGTGCCCTTTGTTATTTTTACTTGTCCCTTATCACTCCCTTTGTACCATGAAACCTTTTGTCATTTAATCACTCCTGCCCTCCACCTTTAATAAAATTTCATTTTGTCCTTCTTCCCATCCTTCCACCCCTTTACCTTGCTCAAAATATTTCTAACTATTCTCAGTTCTGATGAAAGGTGACAAATCTGCAGCGGGATTCCCCCTTCTGGGGACTAAGTCCCCACACCGACGGGAGAACCGGCGCTAACCACTCCGGCATCATCAGCCCCCGAAAGTGCGGAATTCTCCGCACTTCCAGGGGCTGCGTGGTCGCCGGAGGGTTTGGCGCTGCTCCAGCTAGCGGCGAAGGGACTGCGCGAGTTTGCGCATGCGCCGAAGAGCTGGCATAATCTAGCGTATGCGCGGAACTGCCAGCGTGATTCCTCGCATGCACAGACCGGCCAGCATATTTTGGCGCATGCACAGGGGTTTGTCTTCTCCGCGCAGGCCATAATGGAGCCCTACACGGGCCAGCTCGGAAGGAAGGAATGCCCCCACGGCACAGGCCTGCCCGCAAATCGGTGGGCCCCGATCATGGGCCAGGTTATCGTGGGGGCTTCCTCCGAGGTTGGATTCCCTCCACCACCCCCCCCCCCCCCCCCCCCCCTCCCGAGGACCGTCCCAGCCGACATACCTGCCAGGTCCCTCCGTGTGGGACCATGCGTGACCCACGCCGGCGGTACTGGCCAAAAACGGACTGCCGCTCGGCCCAGCGGGGCCCGGAGAATTGCCGGGGGGGGGCCGCTGCCAATGGTCAGAAAATTGAAGGCAATCTGACAGTGACTTAGTTGGAGATTCAGCTCAAATTTAGCATTTCATGGGCGAAATTCTCCAACCCAATCCCTGGGGAGTAGCGTGAATCCCGCCCCGTTGATCCGACGCTTGTTGCCGAATTCTCCGGCTCCGGTTTTTGGGCGGGGGTTGGGATTGCGCCGCGCCTGTAGGGGGACATTGGCAGCGGCCCCCCTGGAAATTCTCTGGGCCCCGATGGGTCGAGCGGCCACCCGTTTTTGGCCAGTCCCTTATTCTTTCCCTCCTCGCCAGCCTGTGTAAGGCTCCGCGATGGCCGGTGCGGAGAATAAACCCCCTGCGCATGCTCAGGAAACATGCCAACAGCCCTGCGCATGTGCCAACTCGTGCCAGCCGGCGGAGGCTCTTCAGCGCTGGTTGGCCCAGTGCCAACCCCTCCAATGCCGGCCTAGCCCCCGGAAGAGTGGTGGATTCCGCAACTTCCGGGCAGCCCGCGCCGGAGTGATTCACGCCACTCTTTGGCGCCAGTACGGCCCACCCCGCCGATTGCGGGAGAATCCCTGCCCTTATATTTTCCAATACCATCATCGCACATTCTTTTCAACTCCAATGGGTCAAGATCCAAATTGTTCAGCATTTCTTCATAAGATAAGCTCCTCATCCCAGGAATGAGTTGAGTGAACTTTCTCTGAACCACTTCGAATGTAATTCCAACTTTTTCTGTTTTTATTCCAGATTTTCAGCATCCACAGTATTTTGCCAATTTAAACCTGCCTACCACCTCACAGAATACCTCAACGTGAACTCCTTCTGCGAAATGCGTCCATGAGATGGAATATTGTTTTTCCCTGCCATCATTTAATGTTCAAAAGCTGAAAACATCCAGAAATCGACTTAAAACGTTGTGATTTCTGTGCCACGCAGGCTCAAATGTCAGATTTGTTTTAGAATTAAATCAAATTGCAACTGGAAAAATAAAGAGACAGTCTTTAATACAAACAGACGGGTATGAATTTGCATAAAGTCTGAGAGGTATCTAAGAATGCTTCAGAGAAATTACTCTTACTGCTGGCGTAATAAACACAGATGTGAAACTTGTCAACAAGGAAACATGAAGCAGGTATGAAAACCTATCAGTCAGCGAAAGCTATCAAGGTTAGACAAGATATGGAATCATGGGGTTGGGGAAATTTATTAGCCCGGTGAGAGGATTGATTAACAAACATAAAACTGAGTGTAGGAATAAACAGGTCATTTTCAGGTTGGCTGGCTGATGGGGTGTCGTGAGGATTAGCCCGTGAGCCTCAGCCACCGACAATCCATATTCACAATTTACATGAAGGGATTGAATGTAAGGTGTCCAATTTTTCTGTTGATACAAAGCTAGGTGGGAATGTAAGCTGTGAGGAAAACAAGAATCTGCAGATGGCCGGCATGGTGGCACAGTGGTAAGCAATGTTGCCTCACAGCGCCAGGACTCGGGTCCAATTCCAATCTCGGGTGACTGTCTGTGTAGAATTTGCCCGTTCTCTTTGTGTCTGTGTGCGTTTCCACCGGGTGCTCAGCTTTCCTCCCGCAGTCCAAAGATGGGCAGGTTAAGTAGATTGGCCATGCTAAATTGCCCCTAAGTGTCTGAAGGTTGGGTGGGGTTACAGGGATAGGACAGGGTATTGAGCATAGGTGGGGTAGTCGTTCATGGCCTTCTGCTCTGTAGGGATTCAATGAACTCGCTGTCACTATTATACAGGAAAACACACAAAAAAGTATCAACAATCGACTAACCCAATCTACAACTACATTCCTAACATCAGTTCCACCATTCGTGTTGGCTAACCTACTTGCTAAAACTTCCATTCTACCACAATTGTATTGGAGCATCTCAGAGTGCAACTTGATCGATGTAGACAACTTAGATACCATTGCAATTGCTGTAATGACCCTATTAAAATGTCTGTAATGTTCTTCCGATTGTATTGAAACACCTCAGAGTGCATCATGGTCTATGTAGATAGGCTGAATATTGTTGCACTTTTTGTGTTGGCCATTTTGAAATGTTTGTAATGTTTTGTCAGATACTTTATGAATAAAACATGTTGGGTCTGGATTCTCTGTCCGTGTGATCCTCCGTTTTGCCGGCAGTGCACTCACGCCCGCGGATTTCCCGACGGCGCGGGGGTATCCAAAATGGGAAACGCCATTGGCCGGCTGCCGGGACGGAGGACCCAGCTGCCGGCGGGGGGAGCGCCACACCAGAAAACGGGTGCGGCGGGACGGAGAATCTTGCCCATGTTTTCTCAAAAAAAACTTTCCTGCCACACCCACCAGGTGCTCCTTCATTGAGATGAGGTTGAACAGTGGAGCCTTGATTGTCTGAAGAGGCTGTGGTTCCTGCAAAGATGCTGCCCAGGAGGGATTTGTTTCTGAGAGCTTTTCCCTTGCAGTGGCGAGAGATGTACATCTGAAGTTCCTTCTTGTCCATTGAGAGTAGCCCCATTGCCACTCTTTGCAATGACAGTGACATTGTGATCGTTCCTTCCAGCATTCAATTTACTAAAGCCAGCAACAAATCTCATCCGAAAAAATTTGAAGATACTGAGACACAAATTTCTCATTTTAATAAAACATGAACATAATGATTATAGAAACTTCAGAGGAAATAGGTAATAGTCCTCATAATGCCTGAAAGCATTAAAGGATGGTGACATTGAGACGCAACTCATTTCAGTATGATTGAAAATTCTGGAAAGATGATTACTTTTGAAAAATAACTCCACGTATTTCACGACTCTATTGCTGATAGTTCGTTTCACCCTGTGGACGCTGATTGGAGGAACATTGCACCCCCGTGTTTAGAAATTAGATGTTGCGCTCGATATAATAAAGATAAACAATCTTCTTTGCTCAGGAAAAATGATGAGTGTGGCACATTGAAGTAGATTTTTAAGTAGAAAAAAAATACCAGTTTTCAAACATTTCTTTGCCCACTTATAAACAATTTATATTACAGAAGCATTCCTAAATTGCATAGTTATCTTCACATGCTTATGTTTCTAATAAGATTGGAGTCTGGAGAAGTGGAATAGTAAAAAATCCAATTCCTTTAATTTAAAAATAGTCACCAATTTGGAAGAAATCATTATCATTTTCACCATTATCAAGTATTGAAATGACAGTGAGAAGTAAAGCCTTGAAATTATACTGCACAAAATTAACGTCAAATTGCTTAATATATTCATCTACTTGTCTTAACTTAGGCAATATCCCATTTAAAATAAATTCAATGCTAAAATAGTTTGCGATTTAATGCTTATGAATTTCTGTTGTTATTTTCATTTTAAGCATTTCCATGTGGTTATTAAAAATGAACTCAGATGCCCAGAAATCACTACTTCTGCATTAAGCAAGTATTAACTGGGTGGAGCTTCTAATTAAGACCACAATATTGATGGCTAACTTGCTTGACATAAAATATGCACAATAGCAAATGTGCAACAGGAGATCCAACAGAACATAATTACATTAAGCCTAGTGCTGAGTGTAGCAGATAATAGGCACAGTGTGAGCATGTTTAAGAATGCTTACACTGCTTCTAAAGATGTATTCAGAAGATAGCCTCAACATGTTTGAATACCAGATATAGACACTTTTGGATTCAGATTCTTTGCTGGCCAAAACGCTGCTCTCCAGGAGATCAATGTGCATGTTATGGGTCGTCCCAGGAGTAGGAGCATGCCTATAGGTGTCACATATGGTGCAGTTACCTCTGAAGACGATGGCACTCTAACATTTCACTTTGACCTCAGTCTCTTTGCTCTGTTAGCTATAGCGACACAAATTCACCAAATTCAGGCTGAATGCATGGCTCAATGGGCAGTTCACCAGTAGGACACCCTGCAGCATGTGCCTTCCTATCCATCCAATACTTTATTAGTGCTCATAAGGGTGTGACAGGATTAACATGGTCAACCAGCAACTTGAGAGTCTTACCTTCCTGGTCAAGCAACCATGTAGTTAAATCATCTGGAACTAGTCCCATAAATGCATCCCTTAACATAATGTACAATAACCCTATAATTTCTTGAATTCTCAGATTCGGGTCAATACTTCTTAGTTCAATTATGTGGAGATATCGGTGTAGGACTGGGGTGGGCACAGAAAGAACTCTTACAACACCAGGTTAAAGTCCAACAGGTTTGTTTCAAATGCATTCACCTGAGGAAGGAGCTGCGCTCCAAAAGCTAGTGATTCAAAACAAACCTGTTGGACTTTAACCTGATGTTCTAAGACTTCTTAATTCAATTACATTTTTCGTGTGGATTAAATATATTTTTTCTTCGCCTCTTATCTTTGCTCATATGCTTCAATTATTAAACCATAAATATCAAGAATGGCACAATCTCCAACTTTAGAGATCATGTCACTTTTTAAGAAAGGTGAGGGCTGGGATTCTCCGCTATCCGGTGGGGCGGGCCATACCGGCACCGAGGAGTGGCATGTATCACTCCGGCGTCAGGCTGCCCGGAAGGTGAGGAATCCTCTGCACCTTCAGGGGCTAGGCCGGTGCCGGCGGGCCTCCGCAGGTCAGCGCGAGTTGGCGCATGCGCGGGAACGCCAGCGTGTTCTGGCGTGATCGCAGCACATGCACAGGGGGGTTCTTCTCCACGCTGGCCATGGCGGACCGTTAAAAGAGTGCCCCCACGGCACAGGCCCGCCCGCAGATCGGTTGGCCTCGATCGCAGGCCAGGCCAACTTGCCCCCCCCTCACCCCGGGGCTAGATCCCCCCATGCCCCCCCCCCCCCCGCCCAAGGATTCTGCAGGCAGCCCACAGAGGCAGGTCCTGCCGATAAGGACCTTGTTTGATTTACGCAGGCGAGACTGGCTGAAAACAGGCGGCCACTCGGCCACGCGGAGCGGAGCATCGCCGGTGGGCCATTGCCAACGGCCCCCGACTGGTGCGATGCGATTCCCGCCCCCGCCGAAAAACCGGCTCCGGAGAATCCGGCAGCCGGTGTCGGGGCAGCGGGACGGGATTCACGCTGCCCCCCCTGGCGATTCTCCGGCCTAGCGGGGGGGGTCGGAGAATCCCACCCGAGAGAGGGAAACAAGGGAATTATAGACCAAATGGCCTAACATCTGTTGACAGGAAATAACCTGAAGCAATAATTAAGGATAGGATATCTGTACACTTTGGTGATTTTCTGCTGATCAGGGTGAGCCAGCATGGATTTGTAAGTGTTGGCTGACAAATCTGATTGAATTTTTAGAAGAAGTAACTGAAATAGTGGAAGGTGAATGTCTATGGATGTTATTTCTATGGATTTCCAAAAGACATTTGTTAAAGTTCTTCAAAAGAGGCAAATAGCTATAATTGAAGTACAATGAATTGAAGGTGAATTACTAATCTGGTTAAAACATTGGTTGAGCGGGAAGAGGCAGAAAGTAGGAAAGAATGGGCATGTACTATAATTGATAAAATGTGACTTTTGGTGTCCCACAGGGATTTGTGTTGGGGTTTCAAATAGATTCATTCATAACCTAGATAGTGGGATAGGAATCCACACATCCAAATTTGCAGATGACACAAAGATAGATAGTAGTGTAGCAATATTTTCTCTAAACTGAGCGCGACAACGGGAAATACCCATACATACATGCCTTGCCTATGTCAGCCACCTTAAATCACTGCATGCGCATGGCTATGCAAAACTTTAAAGGGATTGCACACTCAAACAAATTGTCCGTGCACTCCAAAAAAAATAAAGGGTATGTAGATTGTAAGCATGTGGATGGAAGTGTAAAATTACAAAGGTCAGATGAATGGACAAAACTGTGGCAAATGGATTTAAATGTAGGAAAATATGAGGTTATTCACTTTGGACCGAAAAAAGATAGAATGGTGAAAATGTAGAAATGATGGTGGTTTAAAGGGACTTGGGGATCCAAATACACAGATTGTTAAACTGTCTTGAAAAGGTACAGAAGATATTCCAGAATGCCAACAAAATATCATCCAGAGTACTAGAATACAAGGGGGTAGAAGTTATACAATGTGTGGTTAGACAACATCTAGAATACTGTGAGAAGCTCTGCGAACCATACCTTATCAACAAAATGTTGATCTTGAAAGGATTGCAGCCTTGAGTTACTAGAATGGTACCTGGACTTCCAACTAAGCTAAGAGGAAAGATTACATAAATTAGGTATGTATTCCCTGGGATTTAGAAGGTGAAGGAGTTATTTGATTCAAGTTTACAAAAGAATGAGCGGAACAGATTGATTAGATTGGGGGAAATTGTTTCTGCTAAGTTGATTGATTGATTTGATTCGATTTGATTTATTGTCGCTTGTACCGAAGTACAGTGAAAAGTATTTTTCTGCGGCTAAGGGAACGTAACAGTACGTACATAGTAGACAAATAAAAAGAATTGACAGTTGGGGTGATGGAGAGAATAGTCTAAATATTAGAGCAAATCTTCCTGCAGCAAAGCACTATTGTGTATAGTTCAGTCTCATCTGACTGGAAGATATAATTGATTCTTTTATCACCTGTCAGAAAACATCTGAGCCTTCTTCAAAGAGAGGAAAAGGCTCTTTTAATCTCAAATGTAAGAAGTCATCTGGAACATCTACTATAGGTTTTGTGATCTCTTGATTTAACTGTATTTCAAAGCCACTGTGATTTATAGATATCACTGAACACTGAGGCATGTACAAGTGGGGGTGGATTTTTATCTCTCAGGTGAGAATCGGGAGTCAGGACATTTCTTGACATTGCAATCCCGCCTCCTTCTCGGCAGTGGCTGCTCTCACTATCATAATGGTGGAGTGGCAGAAGCAAGGAGGAGTTAGTGTCATCGCCTCCTGTAGCAGGTGCCAGGTGGAAATGGAGACAGGCTAACAGTGAGGTAAAAGCAAATTACTGTGGATGCTGGAATCTGAAATGAAAGAGAAAATTCTGGAAATCTCAGCAGGCCTGCCAGCATCTGTAGGGAGAGAAAAGAGCTAATGTTTCGAGTCCGATGACTATTTGTCAAAGCTAACAGACCAGAGAAAGTGGGAAATATTTATACTGCGGAGTGAGAATGAAAGATGAGTCATAGCCACAGAAACCCAGGGAAACCGGGTGCTAATGGCCACAGAAACCAAGGGGAAAGAGTGTTAATGGCAGTCCCTAGAGAGAACAAAAGATGTGAAAGGCTAAACAGCAGAGAAACTAACATTGGAGTATGAACTGTAGATGTGGGGAGAGTGGAAGGGGGAAGCAAAGAGGAGAAAGGTTAAGGAAAGGTGGATAAGATTGGGGGGGTATATATATATTAAGAAAAAAAGAAATGGTAAAAGACAGTTAAAATGAAATGGGATGAAAACAAATGGGTTGAGGTGGGGTAGAGCTAATCATCTGAAGTTGTTGAGTTCAATGTTGAGACCGGAAGGCTGCAGCGTGCCTAACCAGAAGACGAGATGTTGTTCCTCCAGTTTGCGTTGAGCTTCACTGGAACATTGCAGCAGGCCAAGAACAGACATGTGGGCATGGGTACAGGGTCTTTTGTTAAAATTGCAAGCAACAGGAAGGTCAGGGTCCTGAATGCGCACGGACTGAAGATGCTCAGCAAAGCGATCGCCCAGTCTGTGTTTGGTCTCTCCAATATAGAGGAGACCACATTGGGAGCAGCGAATGCAGCAGACCAAATTGGAAGAGATGGAAGTGAAACGCTGCTTAATCTGGAATGAATGTTTTGGGCCTGGGATGTTAAGCATGGAAAAGGTAAAGGGGCAGATGTTACTCTTCTGCGATTGCATGGGAAGGTGCCAAGGGTGATGGGAGAGGTACTGGGAATGGTAGAGGAGTGGACTAGATTATCTCGGAGGGAACGGTCTCTGTGGAATGCTGACAGAGGGAGTGAAGGGAAGATGTGTTTCACGCTGGAGGTGGCGAAAATGCCGGAGGGTAATGTTTTGCATACAGAGGCTGCATCCCTACAGATGCTGCCAGACTTGCTTAGATTTTGCAGCATTTTCTCTTTTGTCCTAACAGTGATGTAGGTTAAAGGGTCCACCACCTTTCGCTGGGACACCATTCTAATTCTGGAGATGACTGAGAAGTCCCCTAACCCTCAACACCCCTGCCCCCTCCACACCTTGTATCTCCCATACTTTCACATCTCTATATCCCCTCACCCCATGCATCCCTCAATCCCCATACCACATACACTCATACCCCAACACGCATAACACCCCAAAACTACCATCCCATATAACCTCTCACCATCATACTTCCTTACTCTCATAGCCTCCCTCAGCTCTTCCCATACCCAATCAATTAGAATCCATTATATGCAGAACTCACAAGTCCTATTATTACATTGGGAAGTCCTGCAAAGCTCATAAAACAGTAAACATAAATATAAAGCAATCAAAATTAACTTTAAAAATATTATCCTTTTAATGCCTCATAAAGCTGTCAACTTAAACAGTCATTCAAATTTCACTTGGAAAAAACCCATTATCCTCTTAACCACTCATAAAACATTCAGAATAAGCAACGTTGTAGTCCCCTTGACAGCTGCACCAGCAATCCCTGCTAGGCTGAATCCATTAGTGGGTTTGGAACTCAGACACGTATTCATAATGAGATTTAATTCAACAATTTGTCAACAAAACCACCAGGCCTGAATGTATTAAAGCCTTTGAAGTCACCCAGAATCTCAAACATATGTCAAAGCTTTGAAATAATGAAAAAGGTGAACGAGCTGAAATTCAAAGAGCTCAGCCATCTGTCCAAGCTTTGAAACAGGCAAACATATGGCTGATCGTAACTTCGAATAACCCATCTGTCCAAGTTTGAAGTAGTCAAACAGGGATTGGGCTGAACCTTTGAGTTGAATGCTGCTATGTGATTTCTGTGGTTGGAATAGAGGAAGGGAAATGACTTAGCTCCTTTGAAGAGATCAGCAGTTGTCAATCATAACAAGAATGTTCATGAACATTGCAGTTAGGATCAATGGAGAGTACTTCAGATGCATTCAAGCACAAAGGAAAATATAAATAAACAAACCACCTCGCAGCTCTGTTTAAACCATTAAGCTGTCAATCAAAGGCAAGCCAAAGGTGCTGCACTGTTGAGGATCTCAGGGGTTTCAAGCCTTTTCAAGTGTTGTGGGTTTTCAAGGAAGGCTCTGACACATCAAAAAGCAGCAGTTTCAAAGGCATAGGGCTGAGGGAGTAGATGTAAGGAAAGAGAAAATGTTCCTCGCTTGATTCTTCACTGAACTGTCTGGTCTGCTCATCAACTGTCAAATAGAGCAGTTCATAACGAGAAGGCTATCTTCAGAGTTTAACCAGGTAAGACCAGGATGAACAACTTGAACAGAGGGCAGCCTGAGATCACCATGCCAAGAGTGATCTCCAGGTTGCCTAGGGCTGGAAGGCGAAGTCCAGACTGAGAAGCTCCATCCTGGGTGAGGGGGGATTTGGGCTCCCAGCCTCTTAATTCATACAAATCAATGCAAATCAGCTGTTTGCATCTTCCCACGGGTGTATAGGGTGTGTGAGGGGGGGGGGGGGGGGGCTGAGATCCCGTTATGGGAAGCAGGAGGGGATTGAAGACTGGGGAAAAGTCTGCCGTCTGGTGCCGATCTCGTTTTTACCATGACGTGGTATTCTCCACCTGATCGGGAGTCCCAGGGCGGGATTCTCCTAGCCTCTGCGTCAAAATCACGAACAGCGCGGGGGCGGAGAATGGGTGTCAACGCCAAAATCCAGTTCGAAGCCGCTCCCCCGATTCTCCGGTCCCTAAGGAGAATTGTCTCGAATCGCACACGTGCGGTCTACGCAGCGCAGGTAGGGGGCCATTGACAGAGGCACCCCCCCTCAATTCACCAAGGGTAACTGGTCAAGATCTGGACGGCGTGATTGTCAGCAACGGCCAGTGGTGACTGTGGACTCAGTCCACGGCTGCTCTGGTGGAGGGCGGGGGGGATCCTTCATTGGGGGGGCCTCATGGACGGCCAGGGGCGCAATCAGGTGGCACCTAGCCACTGGCGCGCGCGATCTCTGGGAGGCCTACATTTCTGGTGCCACTCCGTGGTGCGCTTTCGCCATGTCGCACGGGGTGGCCGCCGCTGTGTGCATGCACAGACTCCCGACCGGAAGTGCAGGGCTGAAGCCAGAGCTGCGAAAAGCACTGCGGGGCCCTGCTAGCCCCCTGCAGATAGTAAAATCACGCAGGACTTTAAGGAAAGTCCAGCGTGAAACACTCGCATTTTGACGCTGGCGTGGGGACATAGCCCCATTATTGGAGAATCCTGCCTCCGATCTCAGCAATGGGAAATGGAGAGTCCCGCTCCTTTCACCACCCATCAGACGAGTTAGGGCAATACTGTGGGTTACCCAGCAGTACTAGGATAGCCTGTTACCTCTGAAAGATGCGTAAATGTGAATTTCAATTCAAAGTTCAAAGAATGTACAGACCTGCCTTTGGAAGATGCTTCTTGCAGTAAGGAAAGAATACAGATTATAGAAGCGTAGCATGGGGGGGATTTTCTGACCACCAGCTGCCCACGGCGGGTTTTCTAGTGGAAGAGGCAGCTCGGTATTGGCTATCGGCTGGTCCTGCTGATGTTTACAATGTTTTGTGTGGCTCGCAGTCCCACTATGGGGGGTGGGGGTCACATTTGGTGGGACCGGAAATCCCACTGGCGGGAAGTGCCGGAAAGTTCAGTTCTAGAGCTTAGCTGTCCTGCAATCTTAATGTCAGATTTTCTCATTGACAGTGCGTTCCATTTCTGGAGTTCCAGATGCCAACAGTACCATTTTTAAGCTTGGTGCTTCAGCAAATGTTGACTCTTAGCTTTGCACAGCTGAACACGCGTTCAACAGCAAGAAAGACCCACTGTGAGCAGTATCATAAGGGACCTTCCATTGCTTACACGTTAGTTGCTGATTAGCTTGTTTTGGTTGTTGAACACTTATTGTCATGATGATCTTCCTGCTCTACATACTTCTGTCAGAACTTTACTTTGTGTGCATACCAGCATCAGCACAAAAATGGCGTTGGGAATGATTTGCTCCACATGTATGCATGTACACCCCAGGAACGTTAAGCATTCAATAAGTCAGTGAGGACAAATTTTTCACCGAAATGTATCTTTCACACTTTCTGTCAAGAAATCAGTGATTTTAAAATTTTAGTGCAGGGACCTCCTTGCAAATGTCGACATAAACCCATGAAAATCCCTTCCCAACTTTCAAAAGACAGTTGACCAGACAAACTGTACTGCCGTTGCAGAAAAACTTTTTGTTAATGTAGAAAACCAGACATAATGGGTGGGATTCTCCCATCCCGCGGCAGAGTGTCCATGCCGTCGTAAATGCCCCAGGACTAACTCTGGCCCATACAGGGCGCCACAGGATCCGCACATGCGCAGTGGCTTTCTTCAATGCGCCGGCCCTGACGCAACATGGCACATAACTACAGGGGCTGGCGTGTAGGAAATGAGTCCCCCAGCCAGAGAGGCCGGCCGCCAATCAGTGGGCCCCGATTGCGAACCAGGCCACTCGGAGGCCCCCCACCTCCCGGGGTCGGAGCCGCCCTCTCCTCCCAACAAGCCGCCACCCGACCCTTCCACGCTGAGGTCCTGATGGCTGAGAGCAGGTGTGGATGGCACCTGTGGGACTCAGCCTTTCCACGACGGCCGCTCTGCCCTTTCCGGCGGAGAATCGCGTGTGGCGCTGGGGCGGCGTGGTCCGGTCGCGGGGATTCTTCGGCCCGGCCCAGGGCTGAGAGAATCGTACCCAATGTGCTAGTAAGTGACAAAATACTGAGATCTAATTTCAGGCAAATAGACATATGATAGCCTTTACAATCCCTGATGTCCCTTAACATCCTTGGATCTTAGTTTGAAAAGGTGCATAATGTAGTCCGAGATTTAAGTCAATGTCCCATATTGGGGGACTCTTCCAGAAATTCTCATTTTCCAGGATAGGAATGAATAAAAACTTTGTCATTGTTAATTTAACCCATCTCTCATCATTATTTTTGAGGGGGGGGGGAGGCCTTGTGACCTAGCGGGTATAATCCCTGCCTCTAAGCCAGAAGCTTAGGACTTGATGGAAGTTGAGTTCATAATGCGGCCAACACAGGGTCATTATCAACCTGTAAATCCTTCCAATATGTCTATGGCAGGTGGCAAGAGTGGGAGAGTCTCCTGGTCAGTCAGGGGCTGGTTTAGCACAGTGTGCTAAACAGCTGGCTTGTAATGCAGAACAAGACCAGCTTGTGTGGGTTTAATTCCTCTACCAGCCCCCCCGAACAGGTGCCGGAATGTGGCGCCTAAAGGCTTTTCACAGTAACTTAATTGAAACCTACTTGTGACAATAAGCTATTATTACTATTATCATACTTGATAGAGTGGCACCCTTAAGCTATACACTTCTATTAATCTGTCCGAGGAAAAAATAGCCATGGAAACAGACCATAAGAATGTGATTTATCTAAACCTGGGAAAGCCTCTCAGTCATCATTAATCTATATCCTTTCTCTCTTTTGCACAAGGCTAAATAGCTGGCTCTTAAAGCAGACCAAGGCAGGCTAGCAGCGCGGTTCGCTTCCCATACCAGCCTCCCCGAACAGGCGCCGGAATGTGGCCACTAGGGGCTTTTCACAGTAACTTCATTTGAAGCCTACTTATGACAATAAGCGATTTTCATTTCATTTTTTTTGTCACTTAAACTCAGTGTTGTTCTGAACTTTCCTTCCACCATCCTAATATGCTGAAAATATGTGCTTTCACCATCCTGGGTATTTAAATCAAGACCCATTTTGTTAAGCTGCCGCTGCAGGGGACCTAAGCTGCAGCACCCCTTAAATGGGATAGTTTAGCTCAGTCGGCTAGACAGCTGGTTTGTGATGCAGAACAAGGCTAGCAGTGGGGTTGAACAGGGGGTTCAATTCCCGTACAAGCTGAGAATTCTGAATTCTCCCTCCATGTACCCGAACAGGTGCCGGAATGTGGCCACTGGGGGCTTTCCACAGTGACTTCATTGCAGTGTTAATGTAAGTCTACTTGTGACAGTACAAAGATTATTATTATTATTGTCCTCAACTCTACCATCTGCTTAGTTTTCGGATTTATCACCTTATCTTTTTCAGCCTCGTTGGTTTCCTATACCTTTCATCTAGGTTTCTCAATTTATTACATACTTTTGCAAAGTATAGCACCTGCTCAGAGATTTCTAGCATGTGTGGGGCACCACTTGTTGCTTTTGCTTCTAAACAATGTTCACCATCTATTATGGTCTCTATAGTCATCTCACATAAATTAATGTAGAAATTGTATTGTCCATTGCCACTGTCACACTGACTGGTTTATAAGGGCTAAATTAATTGAAAGACAACAGGACGGTTTTCTTGTGGGTTTCAAAATATCAAAAATCTATTTTTTTTATTCATTGGATGCTGGTTGGGCCACAACAGTTGTTGCCCATTCCTAATTACCCTTGAAATGAATGGGTTGCTAATTCATTTCTAGGAACATTTTAAGAGTCAACCACATTGGTGTGGTTCTGGAGTCACATGTAGGCCAGACCAGGTAAGGATGGCAGATTTCCTACCCTAAAGGACGTTCGTGAACCAGATGGTACTTTGCAACAATGGTTTCATGGTCATCATTAGGCTTTTAATTCCAGATTTTTATTGAATTCGAATTTCACTATCTGCCATGGTGGGATTTGATCTTGGGTCCCCAGAGCATTATCCTAAGTTTCTACATTATAGCAGAGTGGGCAAACCACTGGCTTGTAATGCAGAACAAGGCCAGCAGCGTAGGTACAATTCCTGTACCAGCCTCCCCGAACAGGCGCCAGAATGTGGCAACTAGGGGCTTTTCACAGTAACGTCATTGAAGCCAACTTGTGACAATAAGCGATTATTATTACTAGTCCAATGACTATACCGTATGCCATTGCCTCAATTTTGCCACCTAAACCTGCCTCTAACTCACCCATTTCTGGCATTAACTGAGGCTGTAAGTTGGGCAGACAACCGATCCGAGGATTTAAACCTCATTGCCATTCTTCTTCTGAACTTTTACTGTTGTTGACCAAGTTTCCCAAGGATCAGATCATCCAGCAGCTCCCTCAAGCTGAAGTGGATTCAATGCTTTCACACCGACCTCTTGGATTCAGATGCCTGCCTGAAGAGCCTTTGTAATTGGCTTTCCCCATCCCCAATGATCTCCACCCCACCAGTGTGCCACAATCCCCCACACCCCCTTGTGCATGCTCTTCCACCCCAACAAGCCACGAATCCCCCCAAAAAAGAGGTCAAAAACTTTTCTTTTCAGGATCTGACCCCCCCCCCCCCCCCTCACCTTCACACAGGTAGACACACACACATTCCCTGCTTCCTCCTCCCGCCAACCCTCCAATCACACTCTCCAAAACCATTCTCTGGTCAACTCCTTCTCCCCAATAGCACTCCTCTGACCTCTCTGCATGTCAGTCAGGTTGCATTTCTGGGTGGGGAACTAAACACTGACATCAGAGACACAAAACCATGTGACCAAATCCCGAATTGTGGGTTCCCCTGACTTTTTGACTGACCTGCCCCCTATTATTCTGCCCTAAGTTCCAAACTCATCTCTCACTTTTTTTCTTTATGATTGTATAAGCCATTGATCCATTCCCAGGTATTTATGGAACTCCTAACATAGGTTGTATTAATCAGCGTTACTTACTGCAATGGTCATGGGATTCCAGAATGCATTCAATTTCATCCAGGTACCCAGCGGGCATTTAATGTAACAAATTGCATTGAGCTTTACTGATTTATAGGAGGTTACAGATTCCTGGAATTCTTTGGATCTGGAATTAGTCTACAGCTCACACTCCAGTTTACATCTAATAACCAATCTGGCCTATTTTAAGAAAACAAAATAGATGTTTAATTCAATAGTGCTGAGAGGGACATCGGTACCAAAAGAAGAGATGAATGTTGCCTGAATGGTTCTTCAGTGAGAATATAAATGATGAGGAGAAGCAAATATACCAGATGGTCTTTCCTTAATCTTACATCTATGCCTGAATTCTAATTCTGAAATATTTGCGGATCTCCTGCAACATTGCTCACGGCGAGTCAGAAGATCACTGTTCCAAAAGAATCTGAAATTGTAGAAATGGAGGAAAGCTATTCTTCGCCACTGAAAGAATTTGAAAATATTTCTTCAGATATTGTGCAGCAATTTTTTTTGTCTGGTTCTTAGGAAAGAAACTAGGCTAGATATTTGTGCTAAGGCAGCAAGCTTGACTGGGAAAACGTCCCAATTCGGCAGATCTGTCTCGTTTAGAAAGGTACTGCCCACCATATTGTCATCGTGGAAGGGAAATTAACATAAATGAAATACTGCTGAAATATTCTGGTTTCAGCTTCATTATGAAAACACATTGTCCTCTGAAAGATAACAAAGCCGAGGGAAAGAACATACAGTGGTAGTATGACTAGGGGTATTACGGTACGGGGAAGTGAGCTGCTATTGGTGCAGAGGATTCGCTGCCCATTGGCCCGGGTAAGTCATGTGCCTCTCAGCTGATTGGCTGAGAGGTAGGTAGCTCCGCCTATGAGGCGGAATATAAGAACCCGTGCTTCCCGGCAGTCGGCCTTTCTTCTGTACGTCTGCTGCTGGGCACACTTCTTGTGAATTAAAGCCTATCGTTCGGGTTTCATCTACGTTTCGTGTCCATTGATTGTGCATCAATTTAATGCACAAGATTTTAAAGGATGGAGCTTCGTATCAAGGAGTGCCTTCGACTCAGCCCGCATGCAGCAAATGCAACAGCAGCATTTAAACACTGGCTGGTTTGCTTCAATAGCTACTTGAGCACAGCCGAAAATGTCCTGACGAGGGAACAGAAATTGCACATCCTCCACCCGTGCATCGGCACCGCCGTGTACACGCTCATAGAGGACACAACAGACTACGACGCGGCCATGGACTTGCTTAAAGGACATTTCATCCGGCCGCTGAACCAGATCTACGCTTGGCACTTACTGGCCACGAGGCAGCAATTCCCTGGTGAGTCTTCAGACAAATTTTACCGTGCCCTCCTTGTTCTGGGGAGGAACTGCGGCTGCCCACAAGTTTCTGCGGCCGAACGCACCAAACTTTTAATCAGAGACGCTTTTGTTGCGGGTATGCAATCTTCGCAGATCCGCCAGAGATTTTTAGCGAAAGAAACTTTAAGCCTCATCGAAGCACGGGCCTCCTCCCTAGATGTTGCCAATCGTAACGCCCGCGCACACGCTCCCGACCGCGTGGCGGCCCCCTAGGCAGCATGGAACGTGACCCCCCTCACTTCCGCAGACTCGGACCCCCCACCCAGGCCTGCGCCGCAGGGCGCCCCGATAAATCTACGGGGCCCCACTGCTACTTTTGCGGCCAGGCAAAGCACCCCCGCCAGCACTGCCCGGCCCACACCGCAACCTGTAAAGGCTGCGGCAAGAAGGGCCACTTTGCGGTCGTCTGTCAGTCCAAAGCGGTCGCTGCAGTCCCAAGCAGCAACCGCGGGTCCTCCCCCCACTCTCCCCGTGTGGCCCGTGGACCTCGCTGCCCACACCCCCCATCGCCATGAGTGATCCCCGGGCGCTGCCATTTTGGGCCCCCAACTCCACGTGTGATCCCCGGACACCGCCATTTTGTTCACCCCCCACCACGTGCGGCCGACGGGCGCCGCCATCTTGGATCGGCACCGATGACCCCGCAGGCGACTGCTCTCTGCCAGATGACGACTCGGAGTTCCTGCCATGACTCGCCTCTGTAACATTGGCCAGTCGTGGCCCCGCACGCTGTCCACGGCAACCACGAAGATCCTCCTCAACGGCCACGAGACAAGCTGCCTGCTGGACTCCGGGAGCACAGAGAGTTTCATCCACCCCACCACGGTAAGACGCTGCGCACTTCCCGTTTACCCGGTAAAACAAAAAATCGCTCTGGCCTCCGGTTCGCACTCGGTCCAGATCACAGGGTGCTGCATAGCGGACCTCACGGTCCAGGGGAGGGAATTTAAAAACTAGAAGCTCTTCGTCCTTCCCCACCTCTGCGCGGCAGCACTCCTGGGGTTAGATTTCCAGTGCAACCTCCAGAGTTTAACGTTCAAATTCGGCGGCCCTATACCCCCTTACTGTCTGCAGCCTCGCGTCCCTCAAGGTCGATCCCCCATCCTTGTTTGCAAACCTCACCCCGGATTGAAAACCCGTCGCCACCAGGAGCAGGCGGTACATTGCCCAGGACCGGACATTCATCAGGTCTGAAGTCCAAAGGCTTCTGATGGAAGGGGTTATCGAGGCTAGCAACAGCCCCTGGCGAGCATAAGTGCTGGTGGTCAAGACCGGGGAGAAAAATAGGATGGTCGTAGACTACAGTCAGAACATCAACAGGTTTACATAGCTGGATGCGTATCCTCTCCCACGTATCTCCAACCTGGTCAACAGGATCACACAGTACAAGGTCTTTTCCATGGTGGACCTCATGTCTGCCTACCATCAGCTCCCCATTGGCGTGAGTGACCGAAAGTACACTACGTTCAAAGCGGATGGGCGACTCTACCACTTTTTAAGGGTTCCTTTCGGTGTCACAAACAGGGTCTCGGTCTTCCAAAGGGAGATGGACCGAATAGTTGACCAATACGGTTTACGGGCAACCTTCCCGTATCTCGATAATGTCATCATCTGCGGCCACAACCAGCAGGACCACGACACCAACCTCTGAAAATGCCTCTGTACCGCAAAACTCCTTAATCTGACCTACAATAAGGATAAATGCATGTTTAGCACCGACCGTCTAGCCATCCTCGGCTACATAGTGCGTAACGGAGTGATAGGCCCCGACCCCAAACGCATGCGCCCCCTGATGGAGCTTCCCCTCTCCCACTCCCTCAAAGCCCTCAAGCGCTGTTTGGACTTCTTTTCATATTACACCCAGTGGGTCCCCAATTACACCGACAAAGCCCGCCCACTCATCTAGTCCACCACTTTTCCTCTGTCGATGGAGGCCCGCCAGGCCTTTAGCTGCATCAAAGCAGACATTGCAAAGGCCACGATGCGCGCTATCGATGAGTCCCTCCCCTTCCAAGTCGAGAGCGACGCGTCTGATGTTGCTCTGGCGGCCACCCTCAACCAAGCGGGCAGACTCGTGGCCTTCTTCTCCCATACCCTCCTCGCTTCTGAACTCCGCCATTACTCGGTCGAGAAGGAAGCACAGGCCATAGTCGAAGCTGTGCGACATTGGAGGCACTATCTGGCTGGCAGGAGGTTTACCCTCCTCACAGACCAACGGTCAGTGGCTTTCAATAATGCACAGAAGGGCAAGATAAAGAATGATAAGATCTTCCGGTGGCGGATTGAGTTGTCCACGTACAACTACGACATCTTGTATCGTTCTGGGAAGCTAAATGAGCCTCCCGATGCCCTGTCCCGCGGCACCTGTGCCAACGCACAAGTGGACCGTCTCTGAACCCTCCACGCGGACCTGTCACCCGGGGGTCACCCGCTTTTTCCACTTCATAAAGACCCGCAACCTGCCCTACTCCATCGAGGAGGTCAGGACAGTGACCAGGGAATGCCACATCTGCGCGGAGTGCAAGCCGCACTTCTACCGCCCTGAACAAGCGCATCTGATAAAGACTTCCCACCCCTTTGAACGTCTCAGCATGGACTTCAAAGGTCCCCTCCCCTCCAACAACCACAACACATACTTCCTCAATGTGAATGACGAGTACTCCCATTTCCCTTTCGCCATCCCCTGCCCCGACATGACCACGACCACCATTATCAAAGCCCTACACACCAACTTCTCCCTGTTCGGTTGCCCCACTTACATCCATAGCGATCGGGGGTCCTCATTTATGAGTGATGAGCTGCGTCAATTCCTGCTCAGCAGGGGCATCGCCTCCAGCAGGACGACCAGTTAGAACCCCCGGGGTAACGGACAGGTCGAGAAGGAGAACGGTACTGGAAGACCGTCCTGCTGGCCCGACGGTCCAGAAATCTCCCAGTCTCCCACTGGCAAGAGGTCCTCCCAGACGCCCTCCATTTTATCTGGTCACTTCTCTGTACCTCCACTAACCAAACGCCTCACGAACGCCTTCTTGTTTTTCCCAGGAAGTCTTCCTCAGGGACCCCGCTCCCGACCTGGCTGGCTACCCCCGGGCCCATCCTGCTCCGGAAGCACGTGTGGGCGCAAAAGTCGGACCCGTTGGTCGAAAGAGTCCAGCTACTCCACGCAAATCCGCAATACGCGTATGTGGAGTATCCCGACGGCCGACAGGATACGGTCTCCCTTCGGGACCTGGCACCCGCTGGATCTCGGCCACACCCCCCAGCACCAGCACACCCCCCCGAACCCCAACTGCCGCCAGCAACCCCCCCCCCCCCCCCCCCCCCCCGGCCCCACAGACACCCGCACGGCCCAGCAGACAGGACACCCCTCCCCCAGCCTGGCCCCTGCTAGCTCTGACCAGGGGTACGGACACCGGAACAGGACCATCGCTCCCGGAGTCACGGTCAACCACCGCTCCGACGTCGCCAGCACAGCTACGCAGGTCAAGCAGGACATCAAAGGTGCCTAATCGACTGATTGAATCGATGTGACCTACTGGTGGACTCTTGCCTGTGAAATGGACTCTTGTTTTCCTTGCCTGTTCTCCATTTTTCTATTCCCCCCCCCAATTTTATACACTGTACATAGTATTTTGCACATAATTGTGGGCCAGTGGGCAGCCATCAATGCAATGGTACGACCTAAACATCTCTAGTCATACTACCAGTCTCACATACTCACGGGACATGCCTCCCCCCTCATGTCCGTGTTTCCCGCACCACCAACCCCCCGGTTCTTTTTCAACAAGGGGTGAATGTGGTAGTATGACTAGGGGTATTACGATACCTGGAAGTGAACTGCTATTGGTGCAGAGGACTCGCTGCCCATTGGCCCGGGTATGTCATGTGCCTCTCAGCCGATTGGTTGAGAGGTAGATAGCTCCGCCTACGAGGCAGGATATAAGAACCCGTACTTCCCGGCAGTCGGCCTTTCTTCTGTACGTCTGCTGCCGGGCACACTTCTTGTGCATTAAAGCCTATCGTTCGGGTTTCATCTACGTTTTGTGTCCATTGATTGTGCATCAATACGTACTACGTATTTCATCATACGAACCTTACAAGGTCTATTTAATATAAACATGCCTGTTTACTTCAGATTATAAAAACATGTTGTCTTCAATTGAATCTCAGAGTGCAGTGCACTGGCTTTTGCAGCTGGAACACTCTCTCTCCGCAAATATATTTGTGTAAATAAATTTCCTTAAATCGAACCTCGAGGAATTTATCTTTATTATGATTTCCACGACAAATTGGCGTAGTCGTTGCACTTTCCCTAATTTAACGGGACGTGAACCCTGAAACGATTCTCTAAACAGGACTCTCTCAGCTGAAAGGGAGAGAGCCATAGCGCGACCCCAGCAGAAAGAGGGGTCTGCGGCTCGGTAGCGATAATTACTGGCCAGTGACTCATGCTAGGAGAGTTATCTTAATTAAATTAATGATAGCTGCATGGGAAGAAAAAGGTGCCTTAGGGACTAAAATTAAAATAACAGACTTCGAGGCTCATGAAAGGATAAACACCGGTGTGCGCTCCCTGTAGTATTTGTAAATGATTTCCACGGTCGTTGATATTGCTATGTATATGTTCTAAAGTATTTTTCAGAAGGAACGATGAGCAATAAACTCGACACCCCCTCACAGGTCGTCCCGAAGCCTCGATAAAGACATCCAGAGCGAGAAAGAAGGTGAACTCCGTAAAGAGGACAGATAAGGGAGTCAAAATGAGTAAGAAAATGAAAAGAAACAATCGTAAAGCAACGGAATGAGGTAGGAAAACCTATATGTCCCACATAGGAATCTAATGAAGCTGACCCCCCTCTCGAAACAAAAAACAGGGGAGTAAAAGTAAATAGAAGATTAAGGTAAAAGCATAACAGGTGGGTTCCTGTAGAAAAAGGAATCCAGATTTGTTTGTGAGATAAGGCTAACGGTTAACTGTGATATTTGTGAGCTGTGAGAATCTGTGTGTTTTGTTTAACCAATTAATTTTAGTCAAAGCATGAAGTGCTAAGTGGGTTGTATTATTATCGTCTTCATTGTGAGTCCGAGATTATAATTTAAGTGATTTTTGTTGAGATTTCTCTAATGAACTGAAACATTGGAAATTACGATCAGTTTAAAAGAATGAAAGTGCCTTTACAAATAAAAGTAATTGAATATGAATAAGTTTTTAGATTACGTGAAAAGATGTAAATTGGCATGATGCCAAGTTCTCCGCCCCTTAGATTCTGCAGAAATCATTAACCATTTCAGCAGAAAGTTGATTTTTTTCTGAACTGTCAAAGAAAAAATATACGTCTCTAAGAATAGCTAATGCCTATAAAATCAATCATTGGAAATTGACTTAAATGTGTACTATTTATAGACCCTCCCAGGGGATGTTTGGCTGCTTCTAAAATACTCTTATGGTGCATCTTGGCCAGCTTTGAAGCTTTGGGATTGCAGACCCCCCCGGCATAAATGGGGGCTGGGTTCCCAATAATGATAATCATTTGAATGAAGGAAATGAATCCCTCGAACACTGGTTAGCAAATAGAGGGAAAGAGGTTATCATGCAAGGGACCAAGAAGCATTTAACCCCCAGGAAGGATGTACCGCAACTGGCAACACCTGACCCTATTAGGCAGACAGACACTCTGCAAATTAGGAGCGGTAATACATTGCATTGATAATGGAATGTTTATAGAACTGTCTCAAATACGAGCTCACCAGCTGCAAAATGTAATAACTTCTGAGCCTGCGCCCGATCGTTCTGTGTCTGTGTTCTATGCTGGCAGCTGAACTTTAAACCTTACAGTACCACTGTTAAAAAAAATTTTAAACTGCAGGATTAATGACCCTTGGGCACAGCTATTAAAACACCTGATAGAGTCCAGATGAGTGAATATAGTGACCCATTGCACAGCTTGGTATGCTTGTGAGGATGAGCACGCATACAATTAACAAACACAAAGTCACTTAGGAAACCAGACATCATTGCATGTCACTCCTTTTTATTTTTCGGTGTTGTGGGATTAGGAATGTTAGTACAGTTGACCCATAGTCAGAGGGACCTTTTTTGGATGGGTTTAACTTCAGAACCATATTTAACATTGGCCGTAAGACATCCCACTAAGGCAAAGAAAATAGGAGAAGTGATCAAAGAGGCCAAAGGAAAAAACTAATACATGGGATTTATATTGAAAAGGACGGACAAAACTGCCTGATAGAATTTTATGGCAAACAGGAGGGCAAAGTGACCTGGAAAGAGGAGCAATGGCCCGCTACATTTGAAAGACACCAACCTCCCCGAGAGAGCCATCATTTTCTCCCTTCAATCCTGGCCCAGGTAATGGCACATCTATGGGCCCAACATAAAATTCATGTTGGAAAAGTACATTGCTGAATTCTGCCCCAGCGCATAGGGTGCAGTTACAGAAGAACATTGTCCTGCCCTGCTTAAAACTATACAGGCTGGCACCGGACGCAGAAAAAGGGACAGGGGGAGTGGTCAATGCACTATTACAGCAAGGGGTGCTGAAGAGAACACAAAGCCCCTGTAACACCCGTATACTCCCCTTTCCAAAGGTAGGAAGACCCAATGAGTGGTGGTTTGTGCAAGATCTTAGAACCATCAATAAAACTATTATCACTATTGCTACATTGGTGCCGGACACAAATGTCATTTTGTCTTCTGTACCATCAACAACGGATACTTTCTCAGCCTTTTTCTCCATAACATTACACCCGGAAAGTCAACATCTATTTGCTTAACATATCGGATTTAACAGTATTAAAAGAGACTTGGACGAGTGCCAGTTGTCTGCAGGCTCTACATTCCCTCAATATGATGACAATTTATTGATAGCCTCAGAGGGAGGACTAGTTTGTGAACAGAATACCCTTTTGTTATAATCACGTCTGGCAGAAAGAGGGCATAGGATCTCAATGGACAAGCTGCAATTCTGTGAGGAGACAGTTCAGTATTTAGGATTTCAGCTGCAGCAAGGACAGCGGAGGCTTGGGTCTGAAAGCGTACAGGCTGTAGCAAGGGTTCCAGCTCCATGCACGAAAAAGGAAACCTTTACCTTCCTCGGAATGGTGGGCTATTTCAGGCAGTGGATACCGGACTATAGAGAGATGGACGCAGGACTGCGCAAGGCTACCCTACAGGATGCTCCTTCAGTTGTTACCTGGATCCCAGAGAGGGAGCAAGCATTTCGTAATTTGAAACAAGCCATGATTAGCGACCCTGCCTTGGGACTTCCTAATTTCAGCAAGCCCTTTACTCTTTATGTGAATGAAGCAGGGGGATTTGCAACAGGGGTCCTGGTGCAAGAGTATTGAGGAGGGAAAAGACCCCTTGCCTATTACTCGGTGGCCCTATGTGCTGTGGTAAAGGGTATGCCAAATTGCTTCAGAGCAGTAGCAGCCACAACGGCTATAGTAGAAAACAAAATCAGTTTTGCAGCTGCTTAATTCATCCGCAACGTAGCATTTTACTGCTGCTCGACACACTGGGTACGAAGTAATCCTCTATTAAACCAACTTTACCTATAATGCCAGCACCAGCTGTCAACCCTGCAACACTCTTGCCCGCGCCCTCGGAAACAGAGCATGTGTATGATCATGACTGTTTACAATTGGTTGAAGCCGTCACAACCCCTCGACCTGATTCACCCACGAGAAAATCCAGACATCATCTTTTTCACCAATGGGTCAGCAAACCGACCAAATGATATGACCCTCTTGGCCGGCTATGCAACAGTAACTCCATTCAAGATAGTGGAAGCTTTTGCTCTGCCTTCGGGAACGCCTGCTCAAGCGGCCGAATAGTTTGCCCTTACTAAAGCATGTATTCTAGCTAAAAATAAAACAGTCAATATTTATACTGATTCCCGATCCGCTTTTGGGGTAGTACATGATTTTGGCCAATTATGGAAAAACAGGGGATTTATAACTTCCTCCGGCCAACCTATTAAATTTATTAGTTGCACGACAGGAGCATCGCTCTTGGCTAAAAGCAGGTTGCTATCAAGACAATTTTGATAGGCGGATAAGGGCTTTGAAAATAGACCAAACGTATGAAGCTCTCAGAGAAATTATACTTTTGGAGGAGTTTAAAAATTCATGTAGTGAGAACTCATGTGGAAGGGCAGAGGGTTAAAACTGCGAGATTAGCAGCAGAAATGGCAGATAATTATGAATTAGTTCATAAATCAAAGTTTGGTTTCCGACATCAGTTTCAGACTGTGAGGGATAGAAACTGGAGACATGAGAAATACTCAAGTGGTAAAGGAAAACCCAAGTGAAGGGAAGGAGGTGCAAAAGATTGTACAGCCTAATCGAGAGGTGATTGATAAGAAGGTGCCAGATCTCTTTAAAGAATTTACTTGTGTTGGTAAAGTTTACTCATGTGTATCAGGAGGAGCAGGCAAATAAGTCACAATTTTAAGAGCTACGGGAGCTAGTCAATCTTTGATGGTAAGAGATGAGGAGTTATGTAGTCTGGGAAGAATGTTGCCAGAAAAGGTGGTAATATTAGGGGCAGCACGGTAGCATGGTGGTTAGCATAAATGCTTCACAGCTCCAGGGTCCCAGGTTCGATTCCCGGCAGGGTCACTGTCTGTGCGGAGTCTGCACGTCCTCCCCGTGTGTGCGTGGGTTTCCTCCGGGTGCTCCGGTTTCCTCCCACAGTCCAAAGATGTGCGGGTTAGGTGGATTGGCCATGCTAAATTGCCCGTAGTGTCCTAAAAAGTAAGGTTAAGGGGGGGGGGGGGTTGTTGGGTTACGGGTATAGGGTGGATACGTGGGTTTGAGTAGGGTGATCATGGCTCGGCACAACATCGAGGGCCGAAGGGCCTGTTCTGTGCTGTACTGTTCTATGTCTATGTCTATGTGGAATTCACGGTGAGAAGAGTAATGTTCCATCATATAAGGTAAGGTTGGAAAGTCCAGTGAAGAGTGGTGAAGTGATAGTAGGAGTAATAGAGAAACTATCTTGTCCAGGGATACAGTTTATCTTAGGCAATGATATAGCTGGATCGCAGGTGGGAGTGATGTGGTTGATAAGCCAGTGGAAAATCAGACAACTGAAGTGTTGAAGGTGTAATGTAACACATCAACTGCCCTCTTTGATCCTTCCCAATTATACTGGAGTTCCAAAAGGAAGTATATGCTTTAAGAATCATAAAACATATTGGACCCACTCAGTAGGCACAAGTCAGTGTGATCAGACCTTGAATTGGTAACCCCCTATGTTCAACCTTACAGCTAAAGGATTATTCATCTGGTCAGGAGTTAAAAATCAAACTAATGGAGGCTCCTGGGAAGGGGATCCGATTAGACTAATGATGACTGATAGTAAACGAAACCTGACCGCATATAACGCCACGTATTTTATCTCTGTCCATACCAGAAAATTGGGAAGGCTCCTGCTATTTGGGATAGGTAGTCCCTTATGTGCATCACATTCAGCAATTGCAGGACCATCCCCATCACAGGATAACACAAAGTGTTTTGACATGGGCACAAATGCTGGGAATAATGATACCACCATTAGGAATAGCCACTAATGCATACGAACTACGCGAACTACGAGACATCCTTGAGCAGGTAGCTAATGACACTGGAGAAGCTGTTAACCAGATAGAAACTGAGATGGTTGCTATAACAGCAGTTGCCCTGCAGAATAGAATGGCTCTTGATTTCTTGTTAGTTGAAAAGGGAGGGACTTGTGCTTAAATTTCCTTAAATCGAACCTCGATGAATGTGTCTTTATTATGATTTCCATGACAGTCATATCAGGGAGGTGGATGAGGGATGCAATTGTGCCCACCATCAATGGATGATTGCAAATAACTGTTGCACATACATCACTGATAACTCAGAAAAATTGATAATCTGGTGGATCACATTTGTAGAGAGGTGACAAGATTACATGAAAATGAGGGATGGGACTTTAGCTTTGGGTGGTTAGGATCGTTGGGACAGAGGATTGTGTTCTGGATTATAATCGCCATTGTAATCTTGATTGTCGTATGATTACAGTTTTAATATTGTGCAAGATATTTTTATTGTACTAACATGGGAGAACAGCCCTAGCCGCCTTGCCTCCTTGCTACAAGTCTCATAACAGGCAGGGAACTGTCATACGTCCGTTCCCCTTACATTATAAACCGCCCTTCTCTACGGAGGACACGATAATTTACTAAAAGGTGTTAATCAAAAGATCAACAAGGAGGGAATTGTGGAAGGGAAATTAACATAAATGAAATACTGCTGAAATATTCTGGTTTCAGCTTTATTAGGAAAACACATTGTCCTCCGAAAGATAACAAAGCCAAGGGAAAGAACATACGTACTACGTATTTCATTGTACGTACTTTCCAAGGTCTATTTAATATAAACATGCCTGTTTACTTCAGATTATAAAAACATGCTGTCTTCAATTGAATCTCAGAGTGCGGTGCCCTGGCTTTTGAGAGAACACTCTCTCTCCACAAATATATTTGTGTAAATAAATTTCCTTAAATCGAACCTCGAGGAATGTGTTTTTATTATGATTTCCATGACAGTCATATCAGGGAGGTGGATGAGGAATGCAATTGTGCCCACCATCAATGGAGGAAGGCCCAAGGCAGCAATGAAGCTGGCTGGAACAGTGACTTCTGTTTTCTGAGACATCAGCCCAGTTGTAATGCTGAACGTCAGATCCTCAAACCATCATTGCCCTCACCAACCCCCCCAACACAGCCCCTCCAACCACATCCATGTCCTTTCATAACCTCCATGTGTCCCATGTCACCTCCATGCCCCCCTCACATTCCAAATGTCCACAAAGCAACCTTGGCTACTACAGAACAGGGAGTATGCTCCCATCCTTGTTCCCTCATAAACCCCATGCCAAATAAACCAAAACCAGATGGAAATTATGTAAAAGATCCCAACAAAAGTTATTTCCAATAAATATGAAGTTTTAAATTCCCAAATGTCCACAGTTGATATTGAATATTAATTGCAAACACAGCATCAAAATTATTTGTTATTTATGTCAAACTTTGTACATGTAGCACAGGTAAAGTTGGAATAGTTTTCACTGGTGACTTTTTTAACAGTGATGGTTGCTATGATACAACAAGGCTCAGCAGGAGCTCCCTTGACAAATAATGCCTTGATTAATCAGTGAAAGGTCTTTCATTATCACAAAAATTGGAAAATGTAAAACATGAAATAACAAAACAATGAACACAGTCCATGGAGTGTCAATATATTATTGGATTGGATTTGTTTATTGTCACATGTACCGAGGTACAGTGAAAAGAATTTTTCTGCGAGCAGCTCAAACAGATCATTAAGTTCATGAAAATAAAACAAAATAAAAAGAAAATACATAATAGGGCAACACAAGGTATGCCAGCTTCGGGAAAGCATACAGAGGTGTAGTCCATAAGAGCAGTGTTCTTCAAACTCGGGGGCGCGACCCGCGGGTGGGTCACGGGCGGGTGTCGGGAGGGTTGTGGAGCCGTCCTTCGTGGCGCTCCTGATTGCGCAAATCCCTGCGCAGCAGCCGCCGTTTAAAAACTGCAAATGCGCGGCGATGATCGGGCGCGCATGCGCAGTGCTGCCGCTATTTTTTTAAACGATCGCAGCTTTTTGTTTCAAGTTCGGGGGGGGTTTTATTCATTTATTTTATTCATTTAATTTTTTTTTTCATTTATTGTATTCATTTTATTTTTTTTTACAATTTCGGAGGGGTTTTATTTGATAAAATTTACAGGAAAAAAATGCAGAACTTTGGACAGCTGGAGACTCCATACTTTCCGACACAGGAAAGCTTCACCTTCATCTAACAGGTTCCATTGGAGGAGCGTGTACGAGGGCTAAAGGGACCCAAAACCATTTCCACCATTTTTATCAGCAGCAAACAAGGTAAGAGAAAATGTGGGTCGCTCAGGTCGGCCGGCGTGGGTCGCGAAGGTTGGCCTGCGCAGGTCGCGAAGGTCGGCTGCGTTGCGTCCCGAAGGTCGGCCGGGTTGGGTCCTGAAGGTCGGCCGGTTAGTAAAAATGCATCCCTGAAAAAAAGTTTGAAGAAGACTGCATAGTAGGGTCAGTTAGGAGTCTGGTAACAGCGGAGAAGAAACTGTTTTCATCACTCAGGACATTATCGATTAAATGATGATATAAGAATTATGGCTTAACATTAAATGCCTGCCAACCACGGAGCATTCTCACTGGCAGCTTCTGTAAACCTCTTCTGCCAGCACTGAATCTGTAACAATGCAACCTGCCCTACTATAGAACAGGGAATATTCACATGACAAATATTCAATTTAGACATGTCCTGCCACTATTTGTTTTCAGCACAATATGTGTTACTAACATTTCTGGTTGTTCCTAGATGTAAAAATTGGGACTTCTATAAATTTCTGTCTACGTGCAACAATCAAATGAAATCCTGTTGGATGTTAAAAGTTAATACAGAGCGCTGATCCTGGTCCTGTGGCAATGGGGTTAGGAGCTGGCAAATTCAGAATAAAGGGTTGGCGAGCTCATGGGTTCTCTCTACCAAGTAATTTTGCTGGAGGTGGGATAAATAAGCAGATGCTAATGCCCAGCAGTGGCGGGTAACCAATTACGTGGGCGTCGCTGGTTAGGCCAGCATTTATTGCCCATACCTAACTGCCCTTCGTATGGTGATGGTGAGTTGCCTTCTTGAACTACTGCAGTCACTGAAGTATAGGTACACCCAGGGTGCTGTTAGGTGTTCGGGAGGGAGTTCAGAATTTTGCCCCAGCGGCAGTGAAGGAACAGCGATATATTTCCAAGACAGGGTGGTGTGTGAGTTGGAGGGGAACCATCAGCTGGCGGGGTTCCAGGTATATGCTGCTCTTGTCCTTCTAGATGGTGGTGGTCGTGGGCTTGGAAGGTGCTGCCCAAAAAACCTTGGATGAGTTACTGCAGTGCATCTTGTAGATGGTATACACAGTTGCCACTGTTTGTCAGTAGTGGAGGATTTGAATGTTTGTGGGATGGGTAGCAAAGCAGGCTGCTTTGTCCTGGATGGTGTCGAGCTTCTTGAGTGTTGTCGGCTGCACTCATCCAGGCAAGTGGACAGTATTCCATTACACTCCTGACTTGTCCCTTGCAAATGGTGGACAGGCTTTGGGGATCAGGAGATGAGGTACTCACTGCAGAATTCCACAGCATTGATATGACTAGTCCAGACCTGATCAAGGTAATTCTCAGGATGTTGATTGTGGAGGACTCAGTCGTGGTAATGCCATTAAGTGTCAAGGGCGATTGGTAGATCAGTGCTGCCTGGCACTTTGTGGTGCAAATGTATTGCGCCACTTGTCAGCCCAAGCCTGGATATTGTCCAGGTCTTGCTGCATTTGGACATGAACTGCTTCATTATCTGAGGACTCGTGAATGGTGCTGAACATTGTGCAGTCATCAACGAACTTCCCCACTTCTGACCTTATGATGAAAGGGAGGTAATTGATGAAGCAGTTATCAACACCCTATCAACATCCTGGGGGGCTTACCATTGACCAGAAACTGAACTGGACTAGCCATATAAATATGGTCAGAGGCTAGGAATGCTTCAGTGATTAGCTCACCTCCTGACACCCCAGAGCCTGTCCACAATCTACAAGGCACAAGTCAGCAGTGTAATGGAATAGTCTCCACTTGCCTAGATGCATGCAACCACCAACAAAGGGGCTCAACACCACCCAGGACAAAGCAGCCCGCTTGATTGCTTCCCCTTCCACAAACAGTGAATCCCTCCACCAACAATGAATAGTGGCAGCGGCGTGAACCATCTACAAGATACACTGCAGGAACTCACCAAGGTTCCTTAGGCAGCACCTTCCAAACCCACGACTGCTGCCATAGGGAGGAAAAGGGAAGCAGACACACGGGAAGGAACACCACCAGCTGGAAGTTCTCCTCCAAGTCACTCACCATCCTGACTTGCAAATATATCACCATTCCTTCACTGTCACTGGGTCAATGTTCCGGAGCTCCCTCCCTAACAGCACAGTGAGCGTTGTAGCCACCTGGGGTGGCCACGTCCCGATTCCAAAATGGGCACTCGCAAAGAGTACAGGGAAATTGGACAGTACTAGGAAAACAAGCAGGTGCAAGATTTGCCTGTGGGTTGGAACTTGCAGACCCCAGACAGAACTGATACTACAAGCCATTAGCATAGTAATGAGCTATCTCTGGGGACAAAAGAGAAACATTTAAGCAATCGGTACCAGGCCAGACTCCCCGGCGCCAGTGGAGACTAAAACAAAGGCAGGCCAACGGTTACCTAGGGCACGCCCAGCAATCGAGGAACGACCCCTTTATTGGAGAGAAACGATACAAATAATTGGGACATGGTCCAATTAATTGGGACCAAGTTCAGGAACCGCCCAGAAAGGCGCGAAACCCTTTGGGGTATAAAATCGAGTCCCCATGGTCAGAGCACTCTCTTCTTCTTCACCTTCATCTTGGCCTTGTCTCTCAGCGACGAGAGGCCCGCCAAGCACCAGCCAAGTAAGTCTAAGGTCAACGCACGCTACGAGATAGGCGCTCCTAACTACTATTCTATACCAGTTCGATGCCAGCAGTCTCAGAATCGGACAATGGCCTTTCTTCCTCTGACTGAGTGGGCACCCAAAGCTAAGTATAGGCTTTTAGTAGTAGTTGTAGCTTAGTGAGTAGAGTTTGTGCATGAGTAATAATTGACTGTGTGTGTAAATAAATGTGCATTGATTTCAAACTTACTAACTGGTGGATCGAGTCATTGATCAGTATTCGGCTTTGAACCTTGTGGTGGTATCAGAAAGATACCTGGCGACTCTTGAGCAAAGGTAATTAAAACAGAGCAAATTAAGGAAAGCATAACGAGCAACAGTGTACAATAACTTCATACTTGTGACAATAAAAGATTATTATTATTATTATTACTTACACCACATGCACTGCAACAATTCAAGAAAGCAATTCATCACACTTTCTCAGGGGCAATAATATTGCTGGCCTAGCCAGTTATGGCCATATCCCGTAAATGAACTAAAAAAGAACAAATAGCAGACAGGCACCAAACTGAGGCTGGAGCCCAGAATTGAACTGGAGATAGCCACCCAGTGAGATGCCAAGGGTCCATCAATGCCTTTTCTTACTGAGTCTCACATGGATCCATTGGGATATCATGCAAGCCATCCTGTGGAATGAATTCCCCTCCACAATGATTGCTTGACATCTGTGGCCATGCATAAGATTAAACCGTTTGAAATTCCACAAAGATTGTTACCATTTTGAGGCAGCTTCATGGCATCCTGCCCCCCCCCCCCCCCCCCCCCCAGCATTGCTCACCTTTCCCAGCAGTCCTGCAGAATTGGCTTCCCACCTTTTTGGTCTGCGCACCATCCTTGATTGGCGGAGGCTCCAGAGGTGGCTTCATAATTGGCCAGCTCCAAAATGATGGTGACCAACTCCCTCCCACGGCCTCTTCTGGGTTCCCAACCTGGAACTGAGGCTGGCATCAGGATCCCGTGCTAATAAGGAAAATATTGCCTGTTCGGTTGGGCTTTGTAGTGTAGAAGCCGATTATGTCGTGGACCTGCATGACTAGCAGATGCGGATTGTGTGGTTCAATACATGATGTCACATTTTCAGGAGGAACATTGAAGGGATTTTAGAACAAAGCAGTAGATACAAAGCATTTTAACGATTTACAGCTTTGGAGATGATGATGTTAGATCTGCAAATCAAATGATTGGGAAGCGAAATGAAGATTATGGTGTGCTCAGATGATTGATGCAAGATCAATTGTTAGCAGTTTGAATACTTGTATTGTACACAGCCTGTCCCAGAGAGCATCAGGGAAAACATGATAAAAGACAGCAAAGTAAACATTGTGTGCCAGATTTATAGAAGGAAAAAGAGGATGCTTTAATGTATGATTTAATTTTAATCTGATAATAAAACGATCAAAAGATCATTAAAATTATGAAACAAGAAAAGTTATTATAACGCAGTTTGAATATTAAAGAAGAAGTTCACAAAGCATTATGTGAATATTGACTTACTCATGTATAGTGCCTGAATATTAACCATTCATTCAGAACAAATAAGTATTAAATAAACATGCACAGAGCAATGCAATAACAATAACCTTTGCACATAGAAACTCATCCAAACGTGTTTCACAAAAAGGTAATCAAAACATAATGGATACCAAGCCGAAGAATGGAATATTAGGAGTGGGGATTGAGGGGGCAGCATGGTGGCGCAGTGGTTAGCACTGCGGCCTCACGGCGCCGAGGTCCCAGGTTCGATCCTGGCTCTGGGTCACTGTCTATGTGGAGTTTGCACATTCTCCCCGTGTTTGCGTGGGTTTGGCCCCGACAACCCAAAAAAGATGTGCAGGGTAGGTGGATTGGCCACACTAAATTTCCCCTTAATTGGAAAAAGATGAATTGGGTACTCTAAATTTATAAAAATAAAAAAAAGGATTGGTGATTGAAAGCATAGTCAGTTATGTGAGTTTTAAAAAGGGCCTGAAAGAAAGGGGCTCGCAGACACAGTTCAGCAAGAATCTCCTCAGGGATCTGAAATTCCAGAGTGGGTTAAAAGGATGACAGATGCACCTGAGGCCATGAGCTGAATTTTACTTTGGGACCTTGATGTTGAGACAAAATGGGAATTCCAAGCCCGTTTTTGCCAATGGCTTAGCATTTTGGCCTGCAATATTGTGAACTAGGAAAGACAGGCAGGCTCCTGCTGCTGCCAGCTGAATCAGAGCCTCAGCTTCATCCCCTGGGAGAGCTGGGTGATGCAGGTAGCAGACCTTGAGCATGTTTGATAAGGTGTCATAAAGAAGGTTATTTCACAACGAAAGAGAAACTGCTGGAAAATCTCAGCAGGTCTGGCAGCATCTGTAGGGAGAGAAAAGAAACAACATTTCGAGTCCGATGAATCTTTGTCAAAGCACAAAGTGAGATCACATGGGATTGGGGGAAACTTATTAGCTTGGATAGAAGACTGGCTGATGGACAGGACTCGGGATAAATGGACTTTTTTCTGGATGGCAAGATGTAACTAGTGGGGTGCCACACGGTTCGGTCCTTGGGCCCCAGCTATTTACAATCTATATAGTTAGCTAGGAAGGCTCTAAAGAGAGCGCTAACAAGAGCCAGGAGGGGACATGAGAAGTCTTTGACAGGTAGGATCAAGGATAACCCTAAAGCTTTCTATAGATATGTCAGGAATAAAAGAATTACTAAGGTAAGAGTAGGGCCAGTCAAGGACAGTAGTGGGAAGTTGTGCGTAGAGTCCAAGGAGATAGGAGAGGTGCTAAATGAGTATTTTTGGTCAGTATTCACACAGGAAAAAGACAAAGTTGTCGAGGAGAATACTGAGATACAGGCTACTAGACTAGAAGGGCTTGAGGTTCATAAGGAGGAGGTGTTAGCGATTCTGGAAAGTGTTAAAATAGATAAGTCCCCTGGGCCGGATGGGATTTATCCTAGGATTCTCTGGGAAGCTAGGGAGGAGATTGCTGGGCCTTTGGCTTTGATCTTTAAGTCATCTTTGTCTACAGGAATAGTGCCAGAGGACTGGAGGATAGAAAATGTTGTCCCCTTGTACAAGAAGGGGAGTAGAGATAACCCCGGTAACTATAGACCAGTGAGCCTTACTTTTGTTGTGGGAAAAGTCTTGGAAAGGTTTATAAGAGATCGGATGTATAATCATCTGGAAAGGAATAATTTGATTAGAGATAGTCAACATGGTTTTGTGAAGGGTAGGTCGTGCCTCACAAACCTCATTGAGTTCTTCGAGAAGGTGACCAAACAGGTAGATGAGGGTAAAGCAGTTGATGTGGTGTATATGGATTCAGTAAAGCGTTTGATAAGGTTCCCCACGGTAGGCTATTGCAGAAAATACAGAGGCATGGGATTCAGGGTGATTTAGCAGTTTGGATCAGAAATTGGCTAGCTGAAAGAAGACAAAGAGTGGTGGTTGATGGGAAATGCTCTGACTGGTGTCCAGTTACTAGTGGTGTGCCACAAGGATCTGTTTTGGGGCCGTTGCTGTTTGTCATTTTTATAAATGACCTGGAGGAGGGCGTAGAAGGATGGGTGAGTAAATTTGCAGATGACACTAAAGTCGGTGGAGTTGTGGACAGTGCAGAAGGATGTTACAAGTTACAGAGGGAGATAGATAAGCTGCAGAGCTGGGCTGACAGGTGGCAAATGGAGTTTAATGCAGAAAAGTGTGAGGTGATTCATTTTGGAAGGAATAACAGGAATGCAGAGTACTGGGCTAATGGTAAGATTCTTGGTAGTGTAGACGAGCAGAGAGATCTCGGTGTCCATGTCAATAGATCCCTGAAAGTTGCCACCCAGGTTGAGAGGGTTGTTAAGAAGGCGTACGGTATGTTAGCTTTTATTGGTAGAGGAATTGAGTTTCGGAACCATGAAGTCATGTTGCAGTTGTACAAAACTCTGGTGCGGCCGCATTTGGAGTATTGTGTGCATTTCTGGTCGCCACATTATAGGAAGGATGTGGAAGCATTGGAAAGGGTACAGAGGAGATTTACAAGAATGTTGCCTGGTATGGAGGGAAGATCATATGAGGAAAGGCTGAAGGACTTGAGGCTGTTTTCGTTAGAGAGAAGAAGGTTAAGAGGGGACTTAATTGAGGCATACAAGATGATCAGAGGATTAGATAGGGTGGACATCGAGAGCCTTTTTCCTCGGATGGTGATGTCCAGCACGAGGGGACATAGCTTTAAATTGAGGGGAGATAGATATAGGACAGATGTCAGAGGTAGGTTCTTTACTCAGAGAGTAGTAAGGGCGTAGAATGCCCTGCCTGCAACAGTAGTGGACTCGCCAACACTAAACGCATTCAAATGGTCATTGGATAGGCATATGGACGATAAGGGAATAGTGTAGAGGGACTTTAGAAGGGTTTCACAGGACGGTGCAACATAGTGGGCCGAAGGGCCTGTACTGCGCTGTAATGTTCTATGTTCTATGTTCTATATTAATGATTTGGATACAGGGATAGAAGGTCTCGAGCTAAATTAGCAGATTACACAAACATAGGTGGGAAAGTAAGTTGCAATGAGGAAATAAGAACCGTACAAATGGATATAGATAGGTTAGGAGAGTGGATCAAAAAGTGGCAGATGGGGTTTAACGTGGATAAGTGTGAGGTCATGCATTTTGGTCGAAAAAATGGAAAGGCAACTTATTATCTAAATGGAGAGAGACTTCGGAATGCTCCGGTGCAGAGTGATCTGGGTGTCTTTGTGCATGAGTAACTGAAATCTAGCATGCAGGTACAGCAGGTAATAAGGAAAGCAAATGGAATGTTGGCATTTATAGTAAAATGAATTGAGTATAGTGTTATTGCAACTATTCAGGGCATTGGTAAGACGGCACCTGGAGTATTGTGCACAATTGTGGTCTCCTTTTTTGAGGATCATAGATCATGAAATTTACAGTGCAGAAGGAGGCCATTTGGCCCATCGAGTCAGCACCGGCTATTGGAAAGAGCACCCTACACAAGCCCACACCTCCACCCTAGCCCCATAACCCAGTAATCCCACCCAATACTAAGGGCATTTTAGCATGGCCAATCCACCTAACCTGCACATCTTTGGACTGTGGGAGGAAACCGGAGCACCCATGCACACGGGGAGAATGTACAGACTCCGCACAGACAGTGACCCAAGCCAGGAAACAAACCTTGGACCCTGGAGCTGTGAAACAATTGTGCTAACCACTATGCTACCATGCTGGGAGGAAAGATGGCATTGGAGCGAGTTCAGAGGAGCTTCACTAGATTGATTCCAGAGATGAGGGGTTGTCGTATGAGGAGAGATTGAACAGTTTAGGCCTATACTCTCTAGAATTTAGAAGACTGAGGGGAGATTTAATTGAGCTGTATAAGATGTGAAAAGGTATGGATAAAGTAGATGTGGAGCAGATGCTTCCTCTTGTGAGGCATTCTAAAATGTGAGGTCATAATCTTAGAATAAGAGGTAGCAAATTTAAAACAGATTTGAGGAGAAACTACGGCCGGGATTCTCCCCTACCCGGCGGGGCGGGGGGTCCTGGCGTAGTGGAGTGGCGCCAACCACTCCGGCGTCGGGCCTCCCCAAAGGTGCTGAATTCTCCGCACATTTGGGGGCTAGGCCCGCACCGGAGTGGGTGGCGCCACGCCGACAGGCACCAAAACCGGCGCCAACGGCCTTTGACGCCCGCCCCCCAGCGTCGGGGCTGGCCGAAAGGCATTCGCCGGTTCGCTGGCGCTGACGTGACCACCGGCGCATGCGCGGTAGGGGGGTTCTCTTCCACCTCCGCCTCCGCCATGGTGGAGGCCGTGGCGGCAGCAGAAGAAAAAGAGTGCCCCCACGTCACTGGCCTGCCGGCTGATCAGTGGGCCCCGATCGCGGGCCTGGCCACCGCAGGGGTACCCCCCGGGGTCCGATCACCGCTCCCAGGACCCCGGGGGCCCGCTCGCGCCACCAATCCCGCTGCCACCAGAGGTGGTTCAAACCACGACGGTGGGAGAGGCCTCTCAGCGGCGGGACTTTCGGCCCATCACGGGATTCCCACCCCCGCCAATTCCCGGGTGGCGGAGAATTCCGGCCACGGTGGGGGCGGGATTTTTGCCGGTCCCTGCCGATTCTCCAACCCTGCGGGGGGTCGGAGAATTTCGTCCTACTTCTCCCAGGGGCTGGTTTAGCTCACTAGGGGCTGGTTTAGCTCACTCAGCTAAATCGCTGGCTTTTAAAGCAGACCAAGCAGGCCAGCAGCACGGTTCGATTCCCGTACCAGCCTCCCCGGACAGGCGCCGGAATGTGGCGACTAGGGGCTTTTCACAGTAACTTCATTGAAGCCTACTCGTGACAATAAGCGGTTTTCATTTCATTTCAAAGGGTTATGAATCTGTGGAATTCGCTTCCCTAGAGTGCGGTGGATGCAGGGACAGTGAGTAAATTTAAGGAGGCTTTAGACAGATTTTTAATTGGTAATGGGTTGAAGGGTTATGGAGAATGGGCAGGATGGTGGAGTTGAGGCCAGGATGGGATCAGCCATGATAATATTGAAGGTATTTAGGCTTGGGAGGCTAAATTGCCGACTCCTGCTCCGAGGTCATGTGTTCTTTGGAGGAGATGTTTCGGCTGATTTTGCAATCCAACTCTTGGTTTGTAGCATTGTAGGTAACAATTAAGGAACATATCAACCATAATAGAATGGCGGAGCCGAATGACCTAATTCTGCTCCTATATCTCATGAATTTATTAACTGATAAATTAAAATAATAAACCTAGGGTTACTGAGGGCAAAAGACGCAGCTCATCAGAGGGGACCTTTGGGGATTGTGGGGGCTGTGTTTCCTGCCTGCTAGTCCATTTTTGGGCCTCTGACTCTGATGGCCCCTAGAGCTGCTGCAGAGAGGTTGCCACACTGCTACTGATGAAATATGACAGCCCCATTTAATTGTGCAAATTGGCTGCTGGTTCCACGGAATGGGCAGCCGACCTGCCGCCTCACAGTCTGCCTCCTGTCCACCATTGGGAAACCTCCTCAAGACTGCACCGGGAAGCAGTGGTTCCCCGCCAATTTATTGGACAGTTTCACCAAGCTGAGCAATGGAGGAGTGGCATTGGAGAAGGTTGGTGTGGGCAGCCACCTCAAAGGCTGCAGAGAGGCTGAGGAGAGGTAATGCACCATAGTCACTGTGATAAGATTGTCATTTGTGACTTTGTTTATCACTGTTTTGATGGTGACAGATGGGGGGAAATCACCTGATTGAAGAAGTTTGAACATGTAATTATATGAAAAATGGACAGGGAATCTAGACAGGAAAGGATGTTTAGGGATGATGGTACTCTACAAGGTCCAAAGAGTCAACATCAGAATTTTTGAGGTGGCATTGGTGACAGCAATTTTGTAAAGGAGGGTGAGTGGCTGTTAGTCTGGAAAAGAAACACAAAGGGTGCGATTCAATGAAAACATTTTGAGGTCCATTTTCGGGCGCTGCAGTGCCGAGAAAGACCCCACTATTCAGCGGCACTTTTCCATTTTATGTGGCCTCGCTGAGAAACACCCTGTCGAGGCCGCACTTTAGTAATTTCCAGCTCGCCAATGCAGGAAGACCACCTGCGGATATGGGGCCATTTTTATGGTCAGCCCCAATTTTTTTGATGCCCCTTCAGCGACCCCATGGTGTTGGACTCAACCTAGCTCTTCTGGGGTTTCGAGCACACCCTCACCCCACCTATGGGTAAGGCACCCTCAGGTCCGACCCCTGGCATGGGCCACTTTGGCTCCCTGGCATGTCAAGATGCCAGGCTGGCCATGCCAAGGTTCCCAGGTGCCAGCAGGAGTGCCAGGGTACCACCCTGCCCTGTCTCTGATCACCCGGGGGAGGGGGTCATCTCCAATGGCCTGGGAGACCCCACCCAGGTACCGTCATTCCTGGTCCTTGTTTGTGTGGGCCAGTACCAAAAGGCACCCTGTATAGGTCTCCCAGGTGAGGCCGTTAGTTCCTGAACCCCAGGAGAATACAGCGCGAGATTCAATGGCCTCGTCACGTTACCAAATCTGGCGTGGTGAGGCCAGTAAATTGCGCTCAAAGAAGCATTAACCATGTGTCTGGTACAAATGAGGAATAATCTTGTACAATACCTGTGATGTACAGACAGAAAATGGTTGGAATACTCAGCAGGTTAGGCAGCATTTGTGGAGAGAGAAGCAGCGTTAACGTTTCAGGTTTATGACCTTTTGTCAGAATTGTTAACGATGTAACAGCTCAGTGGTGGCGATGGTCATTGATGATTACACAGGGCGTGATCTAACCAAAAATAAGTGGGAATGGTTCCACTATCTGACAGTACTTTGTTGCCATTTCTATCCCGGGTGGGAGGTGCCACCCCAAGGCTGCACTTAGTGTCATTTCCTGCATTGAGGTGCTCTGTCGAGCGGAACCCCACAGTACAGGAAGAGGTAGGGACACCATTTTTAAATGGCGCTCTGATCAGGCGCTAGATGCCGGTTGGCCGTTCCATCCAGCGTGAGCATAGTTAAAAGTGCTTTGAAGCAGACCAAAACTTCTCTCGCAAGATCTGGTTAGGTCTCGCAAGGCATAAGGACCGTCGAGAATCCTGGAAGAGACAACCTGCCGAAAATGGGACAGGATGCGGCTGGTAGATTGCGCCTACAGTTTTCAGTACTATTGGCAACCTCGCAGATACTGAATTATTCATATACTGAATGAGTTCATGTCTGTGTGTAACAAGACCTGCACAGCATTCAGACTTGGACTTACAAGTGATAAGTACCACAGAAGTGCCAGGCAATGACCAGCTCCAAAAAGAGAAAATCTAACAATCTCCCCATGATGTTCAATGGAATTAGCGTTGCTGAATCCACTACCAGCAACATCCTGGGGAATCCCATTGACCAGAAACTTAACTGGACCAACCGTAAATACTGTGGCTACAAGAGTAGACCAGAGGCTGGGAATTCTGCAGCGAGTAACTCACCTCCTGACATCTCAAGGCCTGTCCACCATCTACATGACACGAGTCAGGAGGTGATGAAATACTTGCCAGAATAAGTGCAGCTCTAATAACACTCAAGAAGTTCAAACCTTTCAGGACATAGCAACCCATCCACCACCTTAAACATCCAAACTCTCCACCCACCAGCCCAAAGTGGCAGCAGTATGTACCAGCAATTTGCCAATGCTCTTTCAACAGCACTTTACAAATCCACAACATCTACACTGAGAGGAACAAGGGTAGCAGATGCATGGGAACACCACCACCTGCACGCTCCGCTCAGAGTCACATACCATCTTGATTTGGAACTATATTGCTGTTCCTTCACAGACATTTGGTCAAAATCCTGGAACTTGCTCCCTAACCTGGGGCAGCATGGTAGCATTGTGGATAGCACAATTGCTTCACAGCTCCAGGGTCCCAGGTTCGATTCCGGCTTGGGTCACTGTCTGTGCGGAGTCTGCACGTTCCCCCTGTGTGTGTGTGGGTTTCCTCCGGGTGCTCCGGTTTCCTCCCACAGTCCAAAGATGTGCAGGTTAGGTGGATTGGCCATGATAAATTGCCCTTAGTGTCCAAAATTGCCCTTAGTGTTGGGTGGGGTTACTGGGCTATGGGAATAGGGTGGAGGTGTTGACCTCGGGTAGCCAGGAGCCAGTGCAGACTCGATGGGCTGAATGGCCTCCTTCTGCACTGTAAATTCTATGATATAAATTCTATGATAAACCACGGTTGCAAAGTGGTTAGCACAGTTGCTCCACAGCTCCAGGGTCCCAGGTTCAGTTCCCGGCTTGTGTCACTGTCTGTGCATGTTCTCCCCGTGTCTATGTGGGTTTCCTCCGGGTGCTCCGGTTTCCTCCCATAGTCAAAAGATGTGCAGGTTAGGTGGATTGGCTATGATAAATTGTCCTTACTATCCAAAAAGGTTAGGTGGGGTTACTGGGTTACGGGGATAAGGTGGAGGTGTGGGTCTAAGCAGGTTGCTCTTTCCAAGAGCCGGTGTAGACTCGATAGGCCGAATGGCCTCCTTCTGCACTGTAAATTCTATGATCTATGAACACCAATGTGGGGTACCTGTGCCACATGGACTGCAGTGGTTCGAGTTGGCTCACCACCATTTTCTCAAGAGCAATTAGACATAGCCAGTAAATGCCAGGGAAGCCAAGATCCTGTGAACATATATATATTAAAAGATTTTAAATAAGAACACAGGCAGGGAGGACAGTGAGAGATTGAAAAAAAAAATACATTCACTAGGGTGGACAGAGAGATTAAATGACAAAAGGTGTAAAGGTGCAAAACAAAGTAAACTGATTCAAATAATAGTACAAGTGAGAAGTGACCATGCACAGTGCAAGAGAGGTTCATAATCTGAGAGAATTAACCATCGTTAGGATACTGGACGAGTAACAATTTTCAATTTGTAAAACTGTGAGGAAAGAATATTTCAGCTCAGGAGTGATAACTCTGACCAATAGGTATCTTTTCTGTTAAAACAAATGTTAATTTAAACACAGTATTAACCATATAAATCGTCAAAGAAATAACTTTACAATTTACAGGTAAACAGTTCTTGAAGACAAGGATAAACTTTATATTATGCCCTACAACTTCACTTTATATATATTCCGAACAAGCAACAGTTCAAAATCCATTTATAAATAAAGTTAACATTCAGGGTTACTTGCTGTTCTTTGTGCAGACCTTTGGAGAGAGACCCTTTCATACAACCTGAAAATCCTGCTGTCTTATCAGACTCAGATGCAATGCCAAGACTACCAAAATCTACAGACAGACCTGGCTCCACCCATTAGTTACATCATCTGAATTCCACTAAGATGTCCCATGACCCGCTTAGCTAGGACTAAATTCCATTCATCATAAATTATCCACACCCCAGGAAATCTCCTTCCTATAAATAATATTTCATTTTAGCCATCCATATATAAAGAAGTAAATGGTTAAAATCAATCATTACCTCACCTTCATGACTCCTTAATCACAGCTTTAGCAGACATATCTGTATGTATTTGAATCCAGGTTTTATAATACCATTATCACAGCATAACATAAAATATAATTTCTAACCATTTCTGACATTCATCACACCATGCACAATTAAAATTAGCTTTGTTAAATCTTTTCATATCCTTTACAGAACAGAGTGAGAGTGCATAGGAGAACATCACAAAAGGAATGTCTGCTGTATGAACTTTTACAAAATTGACCATTTGGATGGAAACACAATGTTTTCGATCTCTGCGTTTCAATTTATTTTCTACGTAAGAATAATGTTGGTGTCTGGCCTGATTTGTTTTAGAATGTGAGATGGGTTCAGCTGCTAGCACTCTGATTGTTCAATCAAAAAGCTTTCTTAAGCATAGGCTGACATTTCAGTGGAAGGCTGCATTGTTGCAGATGCCATTGAAAATGTGGTGTTTTACAAAGGTTTTCCAAGTGAGTTCAGGCAGATGTAGATGATGCCATGGAGTTTTGAAGATGGACCTATACCCAAAACATGAATTTGCCTATTCTCTGCAGCTGCTCACTGGCCGACTATATGTTTCTCGCACTTTCTGTTTTTTTATTATTCTTTGCAGGTTGGCTATCATATATGTAGTATAAGGGTATCTGGCATAGCAAAGGTTAATGTGGTACTGGAGAACACATTGTAATGTAAAGAGCCAAACTGCAAGGTGAGCCCACTGATGAGGAACATTCAAACGATAATAATCACTTATTGCCACAAGTAGGCTTCAATGAAGCTATTGTGAAAAATCCCTAGTGGCCACATTGCGGCGCAATGTTCGGGAAGGCTGGAACTGGAATTGAACCCATGCTGTTGGCCTTCTTCTGCATTACAAGCCAGCTGTCTTAGCCCACTATGCTAAACAAAACAACAGGGAGAGACATCTTCGACCCCCACAAAGATCACGGCAGATCGGACGGAAAAGTAAAACCGGGATCGTACCATGAATGAATGGTTAAACACGCTCTCCGAAAAGAATGGGACAAGCTGGTGGTACACAAGCAGAGCAGATGGGGGCTTAAATGTTTAACTCCAAGGAGAGAAAAAAGCATATCAGAAGAAGACAACCAAATGCCAGATACACAGGGTACCACTCAAACTCCAAATCAACAAATTCTGCCCAAATCAATGGAGTCTCGCTCCTGAAAATATGACCAGATTGAAATATAGAAGAATTCTCAAGCCTCCAAGCAATGTGAATTGATAAAATCAGAGACGATGTGGTGAGGGAGGGGTGAGAAGGTGTAGCATGATTATAATGTAAAGATTTGGGAAGGGGAGGTGTAGTGTGAGTGTATCTGGCACAGGGTTAATGTGGGAATTGTAAACAGCATCACCCACAGTGTGATGTTAAGACATGACCTGGCACGAGAGACCGTTGTCAACGGGACAAGTATGGACAACTGGGAGCAAGAATGGAGTTAGCTCACAGCTTGGACTATACCTTTATATGTTTACATAGTTATTTGTTCTCAGTAAACACTTTTTTAAAAAAAATAATTTTTATTGAAATTTTTAACAGAAAATATAACAACAAACAATAGCAAGCAACAATAAAACAACATAATAAGTATAACACCCCCAAGACTGTAGCAACGCATGTATCACACCCCCCCCCACCCCCCCAAACCCAGTAAACAACAAGATAACTTAAAAATAAATTAAAATTAAATAAACATAGTCAATGCCCCCACCCCCCTTCCCCCCCCCCCTCCCCCCTCCCCCCCCGGGTTGCTGCTGCTGACCCAGTACCCTATCGCTGAGCCAGAAAGTCGAGGAAAGGTTGCCACTGCCTAAAGAACCCTTGTACCGATCCTCTCAGGGCGAATTTGACCTTCTCCAGCTTAATAAATCCCGCCATGTCATTGATCCAGGTCTCCACGCTTGGGGGCCTCGCATCCTTCCACTGTAGCAAGATCCTCCGCTGGGCTACTAGGGACGCAAAGGCCAAAACAACGGCCTCTTTCGCCTCCTGCACTCCCGGCTCCACCGCAACCCCAAAAATCGCGAGTCCCCAGCCTGGCTTGACCCTGGATCCTACCACCCTCGACACCGTCCTTGCCACCCCCTTCCAGAACTCCTCCAGTGCCGGGCATGCCCAGAACATATGGGCATGGTTCGCTGGACCCTCCGAATACCTGACACACCTGTCTTCTCCCCCAAAGAACCTACTCATCCTAGACCCGGACATGTGGGCCCGGTGCAGCACCTTGAATTGGATGAGGCTAAGCCGCGCACATGAGGAGGAAGAGTTAACCCTTTCCAGGGCATCAGCCCATGTCCCATCTTCAATCTGTTCCCCCAGTTCCCTTCCCACTTAGCCTTTAGCTCCTCTACTGACGCCTCCTCCACCTCCTGCATTACCTTGTAGATATCAGATAACTTACCATCCCCGACCCAGACCCCCGAAAGCACCCTATCATTCACCCCCCTCGCTGGAAGCAAAGGGAATCCCTCCACCTGCAGGTACCTGAACATGTTCCCCGAGGGGAGCTCAAATTTCTCCTCCAACTATCCCAGGCTCGCAAACCTCTCATCAATGAACAGGTCCCTCAGCTGTCTGATGCCCGCTCTGTGCCAACCCTGAAACCCCCCATCAATGTTTCCCGGGACTAACCGATGGTTCCCCCTTAGCGGAGCCTCCATCGAGCCCCCCACTTCCCCCTATGTCGCCTCTACTGCCCCCAAATCTTGAGGGTAGCCGCCGCCACCACACTCGTGGTATACCTCGTAGGAGGGAGTGGCAACGGCGCCGTTACCAAGGCCCCCAGGCTTGTGCCTCCACAGGACACCATCTCCAACCGTTTCCATGCTGCCCCCTCCCCCTCCACCACCCACTTGCACACCATCGACACATTGGCCGCCCAATAATACTCCGAGAGATTGGGTAGCGCCAGCCCCCCACCATCTCTACCCCGCTCCAAGAAGACCCTCTTCACCCTCGGGTGACCCTCTTCACCCATGCGCCCAAACAAAGCTCATGATGCTGCTAGTCACCCTCCTAAAAAAGGCCCTTGGGATAAAGATGGGCAAACACTGAAAAAGAAAAAAGAACCGCGGGAGCATTGTCATTTTGACGGACTGCACTCTACCCTCCAATGATAGCGGCACCATGTCCCACCTTTTAAATTCCTCCTCCATCTGCTCCACCAGCGTGATAAAATTAAGCTTATGAAGAGTCCCCCAACTCCTGGCCACCTGCACCCCCAGGTACCTAAAACTCCTCACTGCCCTCTTAAGCAGGAGCCTCCCAATTCCCTCCTCCTGATCACCCAGGTGTACTACAAATACCTCACTCTTGCCCAAATTCAGCTTATAGCCTGAAAAGCCCCCACACACAGCCAACAGCTCCATCACCCCCGGCATTCCCCCCTCTGGGTCTGCCACATACAGCAGCAGGTCGTCCGCATACAGCGATACCCGATGTTCCTCCCCGCCCCGCACCAGACCCCTCCACCTCCCTGACTCCCTCAACGCCAAAGTCAGAGGTTCAATCGCCAGTGCAAAAAGCAAGGGGGACAGGGGGTACCCTTGCCTGGTCCCACGGTAGAGCCTGAAGTACTCTGATCTCCTTCCATTAGTAACTACACTCGCCATTGGGGCCTCATACAGCAACCTCACCCATTTGATGAACCCCTCCCCAAATCCGAACGGCTGCAGAACCTCCCACAGGTACCCCCACAACTCTATCAAACACCTTCTCTGCATCTAGCGCCACCACTATCTCCGCCTCCCCCTCCACCGCCGGCATCATAATAACATTTAACAATCTCCGCACATTCGTGTTGAGCTGCCGTCCCTTGACAAATCCTGTCTGATCCTCGTGTATCACCCCTGGCACACAGTCCTCTATCCTGGTGGCCAGGATCTTTGCCAGCAACTTAGCATCCACATTGAGGAGCGAGATTGGCCTGTATGATCCACACTGCAAGGGGTCCTTATCCCGCTTCAGGATCAAAGAAATCAGCGCCCGTGACATTGTCAGGGGCAAAGCCCCCCCTCCCATGCCTCATTGAAGGCTCGTACCAACAGGGGGCCCACCAGGTCCGCATACTTTTTATAAAATTCCACCGGGAACCCATCCGGCCCCGGCGCCTTTCCTGACTGCATTTGACCAATCCCCCTGACTAGCTCCTCCAACTCTATCGGCGCCCCCAGCCCCTCTGCCAGCTCCTTCTGCACATTTGGGAAACGTAGCCTGTTCATGAAGCTCTACATCCAACCCCCCCCACCACCGGTGGCTCCGACCAATACAGTTCCTCGTAGAAGTCCCTAAAGACCCCTTCTACACCACATTCCCACCCTCATCCATCACTCCACCAATTTCCCTAGCCGCATCTCGCCTGCGGAGCTGATGCACCAGCATCCTGCTTGCCTTCTCCCCATACTCATAAACCGCGCCTTGCACCTTCCTCCGCTGTGTCTCCACCTTTCTGGTGGTCAGCAAGTCGAACTTGGCCTGCAAGCTACGCCGTTCCCCCAGCAACCCCTCCTCCGGTGCCTCCGCGTATCTCCTATACACATCCAAGAGCTCCCCACCAGTCTCTCCCTCTCCCTCCTCTCCCTCCTTTCCCTATGGGCCCGGATGGAAATCAGCTCCCCATCGGATCACAGCCATCAGAGCCTCCCAAACCATCCCCACCCAGACCTCCCCCGTGTCGTTGGTCTCAAGATACCCCTCAATACTTCCCCGGACCCTCCTACACACCTCCTCATCACCCCACGTCCAGACGCCACAGCGGGCGCTGGTCCCGCGCCTCCCCCATCTCCAGATCGACCCAGTGCGGAGCATGGTCTGAAATTGCTATGGCCGAATACTCGGCATCCTGCACCCTCGGGATCAATCCCCTGCTCAGGACGAAAAAATCTATTCGGGAGTAAACCCTATGCACATGGGAGAAAAAGGAATACTCCCGTGCCCTCGGCCTCTCAAACCTCCAGGGATCCACCCCTCCCATCTGGTCCATGAATCCCCTCAGCGCCTTGGCCGCCGCCGGCCTCCTACCCGTCCTTGAACTGGACCGGTCTAGTGGGGGATCCAGCACCGTGTTAAAGTCTCCCCCCATGATCAGGCCCCCTGCCTCCAGGTCCGGAATGCGGCCCAACATACGCCTCATAAAGCCAGCATCATCCCAATTCGGGGCATACACGTTTACCAGTACCACCTTCTCTCCCTGCAGCCTACCCTTCACCATGATATATCTGCCCTCCTTGTCCGCCACCACCTCAGACGCCTCGAACGCCACCCTCTTCCCCACCAGAATCGCCACCCCCCCGGTTCTTCGCGTCTAATCCTGAGTGGAAAACCTGCCCCACCCACCCCTTCCTCAGACGAACCTGGTCCGCCACCTTCAAGTGGGTCTCCTGGAGCATAGCCACGTCCGCCTTCAGCCCCTTCAAATGACAAAATACCCGAGCCCGCTTAACCGGCCCATTCAGCCCCCTCACGTTCCAGGTGATCAGCCGGATCAGAGGGCACCCCGCCCCCCTCCCCCGCCGGCTAGCCATAGCTCATCGACTGCTCGCCTCAGGCCAGCACACCTCGCCAGACCCGTTCCCCATGACGATACCGCCTGTCCTCTAACCCCCTGGCCCATGCCAGCTCCTTCCTGGCCATTCCAGCAGCAACCCGGTATTCCAACCCCCCACCCCCACCCCCGGCCCCTCCCGACATGGGGTCATCCCCCCTCCTGCCACACCTCCTTGGCACCGCTTCAGCGCGGGAAAAAAACAGTAGAGGCCACGCCCCCACCGCCAGCTCGACCCCTCCTGCCCCGCAGCGCGGGAAACCAGAGGAAAGCCCGCGCTTTCACGCTGCCCCACCCCACCTTTCTGATGCAGCTCCCAAACTCCAGCTCCATCCCATCACCCAGCCCCGTACAGAAGAAAAAACAAACCCCCAACATTCCCCACATAACACAAAACCATACCCAACAGAACCACCCGGAAACAGAGCAAGAACCAGCATAAAAAACACATGTCAAAATTACAAAAACAGCAACAGCAAAAACAGCAACGACCGTAGTACACAGGACCCCGCAGCCCCCAGACCCTAGTTCGAGTCCAGCTTCTCCGCCTGTACAAAGGCCCACGCCTCCTCCGGAGACTCAAAGTAGTAGTGTCAGTCCTTATATGCTACCCACAGACTCGCAGGCTGCAGCATTCCAAATTTGACCTGCGTGGCATGCAGCACCGCCTTCGTCCGGTTAAACCTGGCCCGCCGCTTAGCCAATTCCGCACTCAAGTCCTGGTAGATTCGCACTACTGAGTTCTCCCACTTGCTGCTCCTCTCCTTCTTGGCCCAGCGCAGCACACACTCCCGGTCACTGAATCGATGGAACCGCACCAGCACCGCCCGCGGGGGTTCATTCGTCTTGGGCCTTCTGGCCAGTACTCTGTGGGCTCCTTCAAGCTCCAGGGACAAATGGAAGGACCCCGCCCCCATCAACGAATTCAGCATCGTGGCCACATAGGACGGGAGATCCGACCCCTCCAGCCCCTCCGCCATGCCCAGGATCCTCAAATTCTTTCGCCTCGTGCGAAAGTCCAGCTCCTCCAAGCGGTCTTGCCACTTTTTGTGAAGTGCCTCGTGCATCTCCACCTTCCCCATGAGGACCACGGCCTCCTCCTCCCGCTCAGCGGCCTGCCGCTGCAACTCCTGAATGGCCGCCCCCTGGGCTGTCTGGGTCTCAAGCAGCTTGTTGGTAGTCGCATTCAAGGATTCCAGCAACTCAGTGTTCAGCTCCGCAAAACAGCGCAGAAGAGCAGCTTGCTGCTCCTGCGCCCACTTCCACCAATCCTCGGGTGCTCCGCCAGCCGCCATTTTGTCCTCCTTCCCCCGCTTTTTCTGGGAGCTGCTGCAGCCTTTTCCTTTGCCCCACTCCGGGTACGCACCATAAATTTCGGGGAATGTTCCTCCAAACACCTTCCCCCACCGGGAATCGCGAAACAGCGTCGTTTGGGGCCCTAAAACCGGCCCGAAAGTCCTTTGATAGCGAGAGCTGCCGAACGTGTGGCTTAGCTCCGCATAGCCGCAACCGGAAGTCCCTCAATAAACACTTAATGTTCAACTATATCCAGTAACTTCATTGCAGTGTAATGTAAGCCGACTTGAAACACTACTAATCAATATGCAAAACTCAATATTTCTTTGTGAGGTCTACTGAACATACAACAGACAGCAATACATTCCTTAGAAAAATGACTGGCGGACTGACCCTCTTGTGGGCTAAGGACTGTGCTCCATTTGATTGCCCCTTAGACAGCTGAGTATGAACTCCACCGGCAATTGTGGGTGGGGTTTCCCCTTAACAAGGGAAAAGTACTCAATCTAAAAACTCTGACCTGGGTGCAGGTTGAGGAGGATGGCCTTTTCGGGAGAGCAGAAGTAGTTTTCGTGATTTTGTGTATATTGTAATAAACCAGTCGTTCATTTCTACACCTCTGCATGTCCCTGTTGTCTTTCCCGTTCAGGTTCTACACTGGGAACGAGGGCGAAGTGGAGCTGCCGCAGCTGCTATGCATTATACCATTGACCGCTTTATTCAGGCTCACCGAGGCCTCCACCCCAAATGGTGAGATGCCGACCTCGGGGAAACTTGGCCAATTCGAAGCAAGTACCGATGACTCGACCCAATACATAGAACGGGTGCAATGTTTTCTTTGATCAAACGGAATTGTTGGAGATGAACGACAGGCCGTTATGCTGCTGCCGTCAGTCGGAGGACCCACCTATGTGCTCATCAAGAGCCTCACACACCCAGATAGCCCAGACTCCAAGCCTTTCACCACGTTGGTGGCCGTGGTCGAGGCGCATCGAAACCCACATAATGATCCGCTGGTCCCATTTTCACATGGCCTCGCAGGCCCAAAGAGAATCAAATGACCTAAAGGAAGTGTACCAGCAGTTGCACTGCATTACAGTCCCCAGGCTGCACCCATTTGAATGGCATTGAAAGTGAATGGTCAGCCGCCAGACATTCACGATCTTCAAGCCTGCTACACAAATCTTGGCTTCTCGGGACAAAGATACCTGATTGGCAACGTACACTGGAGAGCCTTTGAACATTGAGGGAACTACCCATGTGGTCATGTCATAAGGGGACCAGATAGCATGTTTGCCCTTGGTGATAGTCAGCACAGGAGGTCCCAGCTTACTGGGCCATGATTGGCTACGCCACTTAAAATTGGACTGGCAACATGTCTGTAGGGCCCAGAAGGGTTGTTGGCAACTTTCCAGGCGTTTTCACGGAAGGACTCGGGCGATAAAAAATGCAGCGGGAAAAATAAGTGTGGATGAGGGCGCGCAACCCCTGTTATTTTCAGTACCCGCCTAGTGCGACACAAGGTCCGATGCAGAGCTGGATAATTTGAAGCCCTTGGGCACCATCTGCCCGTCCATTTTGCCAACTGGACTTTGCCAGTGGTCCTGGTGCTAAAACCCTATGGGTCATACGTCTGTGCGGGGGACTAAAAAATGATGGTGAACCAGACCTATCACCATAACCGTTACCCAGTCCCACGCGTTGAGGACCTGTATGCAAAACTCAGCGGTGGAACAACATTCACGAAGCTCCACATAATAATAATATTTATTATTGTCACAAGTAGGCTTCCATTAACACTGCAATTAAATTACTGTGAAAATCTCATGGCGACGTGATGAATTTACAATGCCCCCCCCCCCCCCCCAAGTGGTCGGAGGTCATGCACAAAATGATGTACAAACTTACATCATGCATATCATCACAGCGTATATGTGGATGACACACTGATCACCGGGGCGTTGGAAGAAAAACATTTGAAGAACCTGGCGAAGGCCTTCAGCCGGTGCTGCCTCTGCAGGGAGAAGGGTGTTGGAACACCCCTGAAGTCACCTATTTAGGGTATCGGGTCGACAGGAGGGGGCTTCACCTGGTGGAAGACAAGGTGTTTGCTATCCGGCAGGCTCCAATCCCTAAAGGCCCAATCGAACTCTGTTGCTTTTAGGATTTATCAACTACCTTGGGAAATTTATCCCCAACTTGACCACCGCAGTTTAGCCCACTCCACCAATTGTTAAACAAAGGAAACCAGTGGGAATAGAGTCCCCCACACAGGAAGGTATTCCAAGCGGTAAAAAGGCAGTTGCCATCTGAGAAGCTGCTGACGTGATTCAAGGAATTATAGAATTTACAGTGCAGAAGGAGACCATGCAGACTATCGAGCCTGCACCAGCCCTTGGAAAGAGCACGCTACTTAACCCTCCACCTCATCCCCGTAACCCAGTAACCCCACCTCACCTTTTGGACAATAAGGGGCAATTTTGTGTAACCAATACATCTGACCTGCACATCTTTCAATTGTGGGGGGAAACCGGAGCACCCGGAGAAAACTCACGTAGACACAGTGAGAAAGTGGAAACTCTGCACAGTCATCCGAGGCCGAAATTGAACCCAGGACCCTGGAGCTGTGAGGCAGCAGTGCTAACCTCTGTGCCATCATGCTGCCCACTTCGACCCAGAGAAATCACTTCTCCTATTGTGCTGCGCTTGCCCCTACAGCGTCAGAGCCTTTCAGCACACCGGATGCCTGACGGTTAGAGCGACCGATAGATTTTGCATCGCGCACATAGATACATGGAAGATAGGAGCATGAGGCCTTTTGGCCCTTCGAGCCTGCTCCGCCATTTATCACGATCATGGCTGAGCATCCAACTCAATAGCCTAATCCTGCTTTCTCCCCATAACCTTTGATCCCATTCTCCCCAAGTGCTATATCTAGCTGCCTCTTGAATATATTCAATGTTTTAATATCAGCCATTTCCTGTGATAATGAATTCCACAGGCTCACCACTCTTTAGGTGAAGAAATGTCTCCTCATCTCTGTCCGAAATGGTTTACCCTGAATCCTCAGACTGTGACCCCTGGTTCTGGACACACCCATCATTGGGAACAGCTTCCCTGCATCTACCCTGTCTACTCCTGTTAGAATTTTATAAGTCTCTCTGAGATCCCCCCTCATTCTTCTGAACTCCCGAGAACAATTCTAACCTAGTCAATCTCTCCTCATATGACAGTCCCGCCATCCCTGGAATCCCGCGAGAGCAAGAACATCCTTCCTCAGAGAAGGAGACCAAATCTGCACACAATATTCCAGGTGTGGCCTCACCAAGCCCCTTGTATAATTGCAACAACGCACCCCTGCTCCTGTAGGCTGGCCGACGCTGAATGGAACTATGCCCAAATTGAGTCTGGCTGTTGTATTTGGTGTGAGGAAGTTCCACCAGTATGTCTTTTTTAAAATAAATTTAGAGTACCCAATTATTTTTTCCAATTTTTAGGGGCAATGTAGCGTGGCTAATCCACCTAACCTGCACATCTTTGGGTTGTGGGGGCGAAACCCACGCAGACACGGGGAGAATGTGCAAACTCCACACGGACAGTGACCCAGGGCCGGGATTCGAACCCGGGTCCTCAGCACCGTAGGCAGCAATGCTAACCACTGTGCCACCGTGCTGCCCTCACCAGTATGTCTACGGCAACGCAGGTATGCTCTATACCGACCACAAACCTTTATTTGGGCTATTCAAGGAGAATCAAGTGATTCCCCCGATCGCGTCTGCCAGGGTCCAACGATGGACATAATTCCTGGCAGCGTACGAGGACACGCTGGAACACCGCCCAGGCACACAAATTCTACCTGGCGATGCATTGAGCCACCTGCCCCTCTCCACAAGACCGTCGGCTTCCGCCTCCCGCAGAAGTAGTAGCGGCCCTCCATTTCATGGATTCCTTGCCGGTCAAGGCGGCTCGCGTAAAATAATGGACCCAGACAGAACCACAGCAATCGTGGATCCGACACACGGTCCAGGATAGGGGACAGCACAGAGCCTTGCCCGACGATCTGTGGACCTATATGTCAAAGCTCCGGAGCGGAGCATGGAGGGCGGTCTCTTATTGGGGGACACAGGTGGTTGTCCCGGAACCTGGTCAGGCATTCTTGTTACAAGACCTCCACCATGGACACCCGGGGATATTCAAGATGAAGATTCTTGCCCGCAGCTATGTCCAGTGGCCTGGGATAGACTCAGACATTGAGAAGGTGGGCTATCGCTGCGGCCCGTGCCAGGGGAGCTAGAAGGCCCCACCAGCTGTGCCAATACACCCTTGGGAATGGTTGAGAAAACCATGGTGTTGCCTCCACTTTGCTGACCCATTTCGGGGAGCGACATTCCCTATGGTGGTAGATGCCCACTCAAAATGCTTTGAGGTCCACAAGGTACAAATCGTGACCACAAAGACAATAGTAGATAGGCTGTGACACACATTCAGCACCCATGGCATATCCGAAGTGTTGGTTTCGGATAACGGCGCCGTGTTCGCCAGCAAGAAACGTGAAACGTTCATTGCCTCAAATGGAATTTGGCATGTATGGACTGCCACGTATCACCCAGCCTCGAACGGTTTGGCCAAGACGATGGTCCAAACCTTCAAAAGGGCGATGAGGAAACTGACCACGGGATTTTGGAAGCTGCGACTGGCCCATTTACTATTCAGTTGCCGGACAATCCCTCATGCCACCATGCTGAGTTGCTGATGGGGCTCCGGCTCTGGATCCACATAATCCTGGTCATCCCGTACATAGGTGCTTGGATTAGCTAGTGACAGGACCTCTCTGAGACGGACACAGGTTGTCACTCGCAGCAGTGCAAATTCAAATCGGGGGAGGCGGTATACCTGTGCCATTTTGGGGTGGTTCCCGGGCATGGTACTAATGGCCACTGGTCCGGTTTCCTATTTGGTCCGGACACAGGGACACGAAGCCGACCGCCACCTGGACCACATCCGCTGCCGCACACGGGAATCTTCAGAGCAGACTCCAGGGGCAGAATCCTCCGACCCCACGCTGGGTCGGGGAATTGCACGGGGCATTCGTAAATCCCGCCGTGGCCGGAATTCTCTGCCACTCGGGAATCGGCGGGGATGGGAATTGCGCCCCGCCGGTCGGCGGGCCTCCCGCGGTGATTCTCCTGCCCGCGATGGGCCGAAGTCCCGCCGCTGTCAGGCCTCTCCCGCCGACGTGGTTTAAACCACCTCTGTGCCGGAGGGAGCAGGTGGTGTGAGTAGGCCCCGGGATCCTGGGGGGGGCGTTGGCCGATCGGACCCGGGGGTGCCCCCACGATGGCTTGGTCCGCGATCGGTGCCCACCGATTGGCGGGCGGGCCTGCGCCGGGGGGCACACTTTTTCTAGTGCCGCCGCCACGGCCTCCACCAATGGCGGAGGTGGAAGAGACCCCTCCACCGTGCATGCGCCGGTGGTGACGTCAACGGCCGCTGACGCTCCGGCGCAAGCGCAGACTCACGCCGACCGGCGAAGGCCTTTCGGCCAGCCCCGACGCCGGTTGGCGTGATGCCAAAGGCCGTTGATGCCAGTCAGTGGAGCTGGAGCCACTCTGGCGCGGGCCTAGTCCCTAAAGGTGCAGAGAATTCTGCACCTTTGGGGAGGCCCAACGCCGGAGTGGTTGGCGCCACTCCGCTACGCTGGGACCCCCCGCCCCACCGGGTAGGGGAGAATTCCCTTCCCAGATACACCAATTCAGGTCTGCCCACAGTCCCCATCGCCAACTAGGTCGCCATTGCCTCTGCCCGTCGAAGCCCAAGAAGCAGAGAGGTCTGACGCCACATCAAAAAACTCTGACATCGACTCAGACATGGACATAGGCCCGTCTGCTATGGTCATCCAACCTCCAACACCGGCACCATTGCCGGTCATACCGCCCCCACCTCAAAAACATTGGTTACTGATGCATTACACACGTCCTGGATCCGCCCCGACAATGCCGGGTTGCCATCCACTCCCCAAAGGAACAAGAGGGTTTCAACCCGAAAGCATGGACATTTCTCCAGAATTGGGGGCTGGGGGGGTGGGGCTGTTGGTACATGGGGGCCAAAGATTGTGCTCCATTCAATTTCCCCTTTGTACAGTTGAGTATGAACTCCCCCGGTAATTGTGGGCGGGTTTCCCCTTAACAAGGGAAAACTACTCTGAATGAAACCTCTGACCAGGGTGCAGGTCGCGGAGGGTGACTCTTTGGGGAGAGCAGTAGTAGTTTTCATGAATTTGTGTATACCGTAATAAACGAGCCGTTCATCTTTACCCTACCGTGTGTTCCTGTCGTCTGTGCCGTTCGGGTTCTACAACCATATACTTGGTTGGAAAGTAGTTTGGAATGTTTTGAAGGTAAAAGGCATGATTTGATGTTAGTTTTAGCTAACTTAAAATAATGTCATGTAGTGCTGCTGAAGGCAGTACAAATCAGAAAATGTAGCTGATTGCCTTTGGTAGAGGGAAAGCTTGAGAAATGTCTTTAATACATTTCGGGGCCCTAAACGTCAAAAGGACAACACTCAATGGACCTTACAGATGTTTAATAAAAAATGAACCCAAAATAATATTTTCAGTTGTTCCATGGGAGCAGGACAAGAGAAAGCAAGCTCGAAGTTGTGAAAAGATAAATTTAAGGCTGACTCAGGAGTATTGCTTTACACAGCCGATCAACAGCTGGGAACAGAAGGCTGGATGAGACCAAGGCATCTGCCTCATTTATAAACAGACTGATGTTGTAATGTTGAAACAAAGGTAGTTTGGTATTCCAAAAGAAGAGAGATAAAACAGTCTGAAAAGCTTCCTATTATCATTCTTATCGGAGGGGAGGGAGTCACAACATACTCTGCAACTTCCTTCCCACTTCTGCTTGACTTTCTAACATTAATACACTGACAGCTACACTGGATGTGCCTCTAGTGCTGTTGTGGTAATAGTGATGGCTGGATAAGGGATTTGTTTGTTAAATGACAATCCTGCTTTGATGAGGAGGGAACAACAGACATTGACAATGGGTTGAGGACTGAATTCAACAAGGTTGCAGGCAGCAATTAACTGCTCATAAACAACAATTTTGAAATACATGTTGCCCATACCATTCATTCTTTTTTTCAATAACTTACTGGCCTGAGTCTAATCAATACAGGGGGAGGTTAATCGGGCAAGAGGTAGGATCAGAGAAACCCTCCCAAGTAAGTCTATGTGTGGAAATCTAGAAACCCGAAGAAATCACCCTTTATATCTTTAATGCAATAGACATCGATATACTCATGGCTAGTTCAAAAATTTTAAAAACTGGGGAAAGACCTTTTAAAATAACACAGCTATGTTTGCCTGTGACCCTCAAACAAAAAGAGCTACCTGGCAGTATAGAAGAAACTTGTTACCTCGAAGGAAACCTAATGATCCCACTGCATAGACCACATTCAAAGAGAGAGCTAGACAAAGGTCATCCGTATTTCACAACCCATGTTGGCCAATTTTCTGCTAGGACAAAGGACCTCGCCCCTACCTTTCAATTCTTAATGGTTGAGACATTTAACCATTCCGGGCACCCAGATGGGAATACACACTCTTTGTCAAAGACACTGTCAAGAGGTGAGAGTCATCTGACAAGGACCCCTATCTTGTGTATTCAGCAATATTGCCTTTCTATATTGAAATATCTCAGTCTGCCGTTTTACCATCTAGCCAGCTGCAATGCAGAAGAGGGAACGGAAATTTTTGTACTCGCCAACTGAAATCGAGAATGTTGATTGGGCAGAGAACCCAGTGTTGGTCCAAAAACGGGATCAGCACCGGGCAGCAGAGTGTCTGGACCTATCCTGCTGGCTAAAGCAGGTTTCATGCCCCGCGCCAGCGGGAACATGTAAAGAGCTAATATGAATTAATTTGAATGCAATTAGTGGGCTAGAAGGCTTATTCTCCACCCGCTGTGGTATGCTTCATCCCCCCATGCTGGGATTCATGCAGTAGTGATTTGGCACCAGTATCTAAAATGGGTTTCTGGTGCCTTGGCCTTTGAGGGAGAGTAAGGAGATATCCGCCTGTCAATTTTTTTCCAGGGTTGCTGAGGGCTGTATGTCTGGTGACCTGGGCGAATAGGGACTGAATTACTGTCAAGGGTGTGCAACCGGCGTTTTCTCCTCGGGATCAGGTGCCATTACTGAACTTCCCATTGCTGCTGTGAATTACTAGCAACTCACTGCTCAGCTTAGTTTCAGGTTCCTGGCTGTTTAAACTGTTGAATGCTGTCAGTTTCCCAGCAATGCTCTTGTATATTTCCATTCACCCTGCCCATCTGGAAACCCTCCTGTATCAGCAGTCTGATCAAGGGGATGAGCATGGCCAAGGTGACTCATCGGACCACTAGGTGTTGGGACACTTCATGGCACTCCTGAGATGCACAGATCCACAGCAGATTGAGCAGTGGATCAGCAGAGCTTACTCCACACAAATGACACATGCACCAGTGGCAGCTGAAATTGGCACACAACGCCAGTCAGTGTGAAGCCTTCACTAGGCTATCAGCTAATCAACTCATTGACTCATAGAATCTCTACAGTGCAGAAGGAGATCATTTGGCCCATCGATTCAGAACTGACTCTCTGAAAGAATGCCTTACCTAGGGTCAGGCCACCACCCTATCCCCAGAACCCAGTAACCCCACCTAACCTTTGGACACTAAGGGACAATTTAGCATGGCCAATCCATCTAACTTGGTGGACTTTGAATTGTGGGAGGAAACTGGAGCACCCAGACGAAACCCATACAGACACGGGGAAAACAAGCAGACTCCACATAAACAGTCACCCAAGGCTGGAATTGAACCCGTGTCCTCAACATCACATGGCAGCAGTGATAACCACTGTGCTACAGTGCCGCTTCAGCTAATCCATTCCTAATGCTCCTCTGATTTCTCCCGAGTTCCACTGGTGTCACACAATTTGAGTGCATGAATTTGGGACTTCACAGGAGACCTGAACACCTTCCTGACACAATGTCTGTGTTAATCCTTGGCTCAGCATAACATTGCTGCAAACCTTCCAGCAAAGGCACACGTCCCTGAATGACTTTAATTTGTAAGATGTGCCTGCACCCCAGCCTCTTCACATGGAGCCATATGCCTGCGCAGTGTGAACATCTCCGCCACACAGGCTGCTGCATCCGCAATGTCATGGATTCCCTATAAGCCCGGGCCTCCAACTACATCACCTTTAACAAGGATGCCTGGGCTGCATGATTCGCCACCATCGCTGGCACGCCCAGGTCCAGGGGGTTATCGATGGCACTCATGTTGCCCTCTGAGCATCGGCTTGACATTAATGTGCGGTTGGTATATGATCACCATCTGCACATCATGCACATATGTGTATGCTACCCAGGCAGCGTGCACCATGCATTCATTCTGGTGAGCTTTGAAGTACCTGGCATTTCAGGGCACTTCCTTGGGTGGGTGGATGGCTCGTGGGTGACAAGGCTTACGCGCTGAGGTCATTTTGATTTGACCTCGTCTGTGTGGAGGCCCCAGACAGAGGCAGAGATCAGATACAATGAAGCCCATTCAACAAGTAACATCATTGAGCAGTGCATCAGGCTACTGAAGATGTGCTTCATTTGCCTGGGCCACTCTGGCTGGACTCTCCATTACAGCCCCAGAGGGGCTTGTTTATTGTGATGGCCTGCTGAGTGCTGCAGAACCTGGTGCAGCAACGGGGCGACATGCAAGAGGAAGAGGAGGATCATCAGGCTTCATCAGATGAGCAGGATCAGGGGGGAATGTCCAGGAGGACCCGGATGTGGCTTGAAATGTCGTGGAAAGGCTTATACAGGCTGCAGCTGCTCTCCTTCGAGGAATGGACATGTGGAGCTACAAGGTAGGTATTGCAGCTATAATGCTTTCCACTGCCCCTGTCTGTATTGCTTTCTAGCTTCAAGCCAGGGGTCCTTTTCTGGGTGGGTACTGTGTGGGAGGCGAGGGTCTGTTTGTGAGTGGGGGTCTGTGGCGGGGTTCCTTTAGGTTGGGAGACCCTGTGGGGGGGATTTCCCCTATTACTGGGTCACTGGGAGGGTCCCCTATTATAGGGGTGCTGGGGGAGGGGCCCTATTATAGGGGTCCATGTGGGGAATTCTCTTATTAGAGTGGGTCCTGTAGGGAGTTTCCCTAATAGAGGGGTCCCTGTAGGGGGTCCCCATTACAGGCTCCCTATGGGGGGTCCGCCTATTACAGGGGATCCTGGGGGGGACGGGTCGGTCCACCCCCATAATTGGAGGTTGGGGAGGTACGCATGCAATCTGGGGGTGACGGGCTGCGCGCAGCTGGTGGGGGGGGGGGCAATTTGCGGTGTGGGGGGAGGGGTGGACTGGCCAAGGGACCTCACTATTGAGCCGCCTGGTCAAGATGGCAGCCCGATAGCGGGATTCCCTGGAAATCGCTCGTATTCCACGCCATGCATAACCTTTCCACTGCCACTGCGTTGACTGATCTCTCGCTTCAAGATAGAGTTCCCTTTTCTGGCTGGGTGCTCTGTGTGGAGAGGACAATCGTGTGTGTGTGGGGGGGGGGGTGCAGGGGGTGTGTGTGCAAGGGATTCCTTTAGGCAGGGCGTCCTGCGGAGGGGGTCCTCCTACTACTGGGTCCCTGGGGGTCCCCGGGGGGGGGGGGGGGGGGGGGGGGGGGAGGGTCATATAACATGGGTCTCTGAGGGTGTTGGTACCCATACAGGGTCCCCGTGGGGGGTCCCCTATTACATAGGTCCCCGAGAGGGGGGGTCGGTTTACCCTCAGACTTGGGGGTGGAGGTTACCAACAGGCGGTAGTGTTAGGGGGGTCCCACAAGCCGAGGGGGGGGGGCGCCGTGGGGGGGGGGGGGGGGGGGGGGGGGGGGGGGGGGGGGGGGGGGAGGGGAGCGACTGGCCGCGGAACCTCACTATCGGGCCACCTGGTCAAGATGACATCCCAATAGCCGGATTCCCTGGCTCGTATTCCACACCATGCATAAATTTGCATGCCGTGCATCATTGAATTGCATCCTGCTTGACAACCACAAAGGAATCGTAAAGCTGGTGCAATTCAGCTCCTGGCGGGAGAACGTAGGGCGGGATTCTCTGTTCTCCGATGCTGATTTCGTAATCGCCGATCAGGCGGAGAATCCCCTTTTACGATGGAATGAAGGGGTGATGCCTGTTTTCTCACACTCCGCCCACCCCCCAAAAACAGCATCATTGAGGAGAGCGCCGCTGGGATGGCCTCAGGACGTCACCTAAGGCCCACCCCCGATGCTCTGCCATGATGGGCTGAGTTCCCGACGGGCAGGGGGCGCGTGGTCTCAGCGATCGGGAACCCAGCATGGCGGCTGTGGACTGTGTCCAGCGGCGACACAGTCGGGCGGGAGCCGGTCGTGTGATATCCTTCATATGTTTCTTGTGGTGGTTGCCTGCAGATGCCAACAAAATGAAGGGAACCTTTTCTTGACCAACAAACTTTCGAAGAGTCAGTAGCAGAAGGCCCATTGTGCGTTCATTGTTTAGGTCTGGATGGATTTTCAGGGCCATATTTCTTTTGAACAAATGTGTTGAATTAGATGTTTTGGTCTTTGTGTGCAATCATTCTTACAGGCATGATTCCTTTTCTTTAATGCTGGAACAAGATTGCGCCTGTAAATTAAGTGGATGGTCTCAGCTGGAGAAGATGTTAGTATTTCACTTAAGTGCTTCTCAGTCAATGAATCATCAATGAAGTTTATAAATGCAGCATCTGCTACTGCTGCTTGTGTTCATAGAAAAGCTCCATGCTAATCTGGACAGTTCTGAGGAAATGTTAATTTCTCCCCTCTTTTAAACTATATAAATGCAATAACCTTTTAAAAGGGTCACCTTTGTTTTGGTTTTCTTTAAACTCTATCCAAAAAATGGCACATTGTCTGCCTTCAGGAGAAGGCTATTTCTAGAATGTGAAGAGGAAAGAATCGACAGGTTGGGCTAATGTGAACAGACACCGAAGAATCTGCAAGTTTTCACATCAGAGACCTGAGGTATATATTCCCATTTTCTGAAGCTATATAATTCTACAGAACTTTAGTCTTAAATCTTCAAACACTCTCTGACAGACTAGGACTAGAAATGTGCATGCCCAGTTTTTCGTACTTGGGGATCACAATCGAGGTGGGGAGCACACACATTTGGTGTATGATTGTAGTGTGTGACTGTATGGGTCATTCTTTCCTTTTCATACTGCTGGTTGCCATCTGTACTCAGTGAGACTCCGAGTAGCATTGTGTAAATATCATGTGGTACATAGAGCAAGCTTGCTCTTCTTAAATACAGACTGTATCTCTTAAAGAGAAGCTGCACTGAATAATATTGATGGAATTTAAATGGTGGAAAGTGGAACATCAGGTCAAGGCAAAGGTCATGGATGTGGCATCAGAGAAATTAACGTTGGAGTCAGGCAGATGAGATGCTGTGGCATTCTGGGATATCAGGAGATCCTGGGGGGGAACTTCCGGTTGCGGCTATGACCAGCTAAGTCGCACGTTTGGCGGCTCCTGCTACAAAGGTGTTTTCGGGCCGATTGGAGGGCCCCAACGGCGCTGTAAGGACAAATCCCGGTGGGGGAAGGCTCCCTGAGGAGAACCAGACCAACTTTATGGTCGGTACCCGGAGTGGGGTGGTAAAAAAAGCAAAAGCAGCTCCCCAAAAAAAGCGGGGGAAGAAGACCAAAATGGCGGCCGGTGGCGCACCCGAGGAATGGAGGAAATGGGCGGAGGAGCAGCAGGCCGCTCTCCTGCGCTTCTTTACGGAGCTGAAAATGGAGCTCTTGGAGTCAATGAATGCGACGACCACCAGGATGATGGGAGCCCAGGCGACCCAAGAGGCGTCGATTCGGGAGCTGGAAGAGGCCTACAGGGTCATGGCTAGGAAGCCAAGAGCAAATGAGCCCCCGAGGGCGGTGCTGGTGCGGTTCCAGCGACTCAGCGATCGTGAGAGAGTGCTGGAGTGGGCCAAGAGGGAAAGGAGCAGCAAGTGGGAGAATTCGACGGTGAGGGTCTACCAGGACTGGAGTGCGGAGGTGGCTAAGCGGCGGGCCCGGTACAACCGGACGAAGGCGGTGCTACATGCAAAACGGATCAGGTTCGGAATGCTGCAGCCAGCGCGCTTGTGGGTCACCTACAGGAACCAACACCACTATTTTGAGTCCCCAGAGGAGGCGTGGGCCTTTGTACAGGAAGAGAAACTGGACTCGAATTGGACCCAGGGGGGACTTGGCGGCCGTAGCCGCTCGGGTACTTTCAGCTGAACAAGCGATTCTTTTTTTTTCGGCTGGGTCGGAACTGGGCAACTCTTATTGGAACGGTTTCCTTTTTTTTTTCTTCTTTCCTTGTTTGGATCTTGAACTCTTGCTTTGGGTTTTTCTTCTGATGTTTTTTCCCCCCCCTTTGCCAACTTCCCTTAGTTATTGTTATTGTGGTTATTCATGGTTATTTATGGTTATTTATACTGTTTGGTAGAGGGCGACTGTTAAGTACATTGTTATTTGTTATCTATCTGTTATTTATAATGTTAAGTTGGGGAGGCGGGACGGGGGGAGAGCAGATCGGGGATATGGGCTCCTAGGGGGGGTTCTTTACAGGCATGGACGGGGACGGGGGTGGAACTGAAGATGGCGGGGTGGGGTGTGGCAGGGCGAAAGCGCGGGCTTTCCTCTGTTTTCCCGCGCGCGGGGCAGAGGAGGGGGGAGGGGAGGAGTGCGGGGCGTGGCTAGCAATGGCGACCTTTCCCGCGTTGGAGCAGGGCCAGGGAGGAGTGGCAAGGGGGGGGGGAGGCCCCTCCCCCGAGTCGGGGGGAGTCGGAGTGTGGCAGGAGCAGCCGGGTCAGCGCAAACCAGCTGACTTACGGGAGTACGATGGAGGGTACATCGCGGCTAGGAGGGGTCCTAGCCTGGGGGGGGGGGGGGGGGGGGGGCGGGGGAGGGGGGGTTAGGGAGGGACACCGGGTTGCTGCTGGAAAGACCAGAAACGGGAAGTGGAGGACTGGAGAGGTGGGGGGAGGGGGCCATCGCCATGGGGAGCGGGTCAGAAGGGGAGGGTCGACCCGGGGCGAGCAGGGAACAGGACATGGCTAATCGGCAGGGGAAGGGGGCGGGTCGTTCCGCGACCCGGCTGATCACTTGGAACGTGAGGGGGCTGAATGGGCCGGTCAAGAGATCAAGGGTATTCTCACACCTGAAGGGACTGAAGGCTGATGTAGCAATGTTACAGGAGACCCATTTGAAGGTAGTGGACCAGGTTCGCCTGAGAAGGGGGTGGGTGGGACAGGTGTTCCACTCTGGATTGGACGCAAAGAACCGGGGGGTGGCGATTCTGGTGGGAAAGAGGGTGTCGTTCGTGGCGGAGGAGGTGGTGGCGGATAAGGAGGGTAGGTATGTGATGGTGAAGGGTAAGCTGCAGGGGGAGAAAGTGGTGATGGTCAACGTATATGTCCCGAACTGGGATGACGCGGGTTTTATGAGGCGCCTATTGGGCCTCATTCCGGGACTGGAGGCAGGGGGCTTGATCATGGGGGGGGACTTCAACACAGTGCTGGACCCCGGGCTAGACAGATCGAGCTCAAGGACCAATAGGAGGCCGGCAGCGGCAGAAGTGCTGAGGGGGTACATGGAGCAGATGGGAGGAGTAGACCCATGGAGGTTTGGTAGGCCGAGGGCGAGGGAGTATTCCTTTTTCTCCCACGTCCATAGAGTGTACTCCAGAATCGATTTCTTCGTGTTGAGCAGGGGGCTGATCTCGAGGGTACGGGAAGCTGAGTACTCGGCCATTGCGATCTCTGATCATGCACCACATTGGGTGGATGTGGAAATGGGGGAGGCGCGGGACCAGCGCCCGCTGTGGCGGCTGGATGTGGGGCTGTTAGCGGACGACGAGGTGTGTAAAAGGGTCCGGAAGAGCATTGAGAGCTATCTGGACTTGAATGACACGGGGGAGGTGCAGGTGGGGATGGTCTGGGAGGCCCTGAAGGCAGTGATCAGGGGAGAGCTGATCTCCATAAGGGCACACAGAGAAAGAAAGGAGAGGCAGGAGAGGGAGAGGCTGGTGGGGGAGATATTGGAAGTGGATAGGAGATATGCGGAGGCACCAGAGGAGGGGCTGCTGGGAGAACGGCGCAGCCTGCAGGTCAAGTTCGACCTGCTGACCACCAGGAAGGCAGAGACGCAGTGGAGAAGGGCACAGGGCGCGGTCTATGAGTATGGGGAAAAGGCGAGCAGGATGCTGGCACACCAGCTTCGCAAACGAGATGCGGCTAGGGAGATTGGGGGAGTGAAGGAGAGGGGCGGGAAGGTAGTACAGAAGGGGCAAGAAGTGAATGGGGTCTTCAGGGATTTTTACAAGGAGTTGTATCGGTCTGAGCCGCCGACGAGGAGAGGGGGAATGGAGGACTTCCTAAACAAATTGAGGTTCCCAAGGGTCCAGGAGGGGCTGGTAGAAGGGCTGGGGGCGCCAATAGGGCTAGAGGAGCTAGTCAAGGGAATAGGTCAGATGCAAGCGGGGAAGGCGCCGGGGCCAGATGGGTTCCCGGTGGAATTCTACAAGAAAAATGTGGACTTGGTGGGACCGGTACTGGTACGAGCCTTTAATGAGGTGCGAGAGGGGGGGGTTCTGCCCCCGACAATGTCGCAGGCTCTGATCTCCCTGATACTGAAGCGGGATAAAGACCCCGTGCAGTGCGGGTCCTACAGGCCTATCTCGCTTCTGAACGTGGATGCCAAGTTGCTGGCAAAGATCCTGGCAGCTAGAATAGAGGATTGTGTGCCAGGGGTAATCCATGAGGACCAGACGGGGTTCGTGAAGGGGCGGCAGCTCAACACGAACGTGCGGAGATTGCTGAATGTAATTATGATGCCGGCAGTGGAGGGGGAGGCTGAGATAGTGGTAGCGCTGGACGCGGAGAAGGCATTCGATAGGGTGGAGTGGGAGTACCTGTGGGAGACGTTGGAACGGTTTGGGTTTGGGGAAGGGTTTATTAAGTGGGTGAAGTTGCTCTACTCGGCCCCGACGGCGAGTGTAGTGACAAACGGGAGGAGGTCGGAGTATTTCGGGCTCCACCGAGGGACCAGGCAGGGATGTCCCCTATCCCCCCTACTTTTCGCACTGGCGGTCGAACCGTTGGCGATGGCACTGAGGGGTTCAGGGGGTGGAGAGGACTGACTAGGGGAGGGGAGGAACATCGAGTATCGCTGTATGCGGATGATCTACTGCTGTACGTGGCAGACCCAGAAGGGGGGATGCCGGAGATAATGGAACTATTAGCAGAGTTTGGGGACTTTTCAGGGTACAAACTAAATTTGGGCAAAAGCGAGGTTTTTGTGATACACCCGGGGGACCAGGGAACGGGTATTGGGAGACTCCCCTTCAAGCGAGCAGGAAAGAGCTTTAGGTACTTAGGGGTGCAGGTGGCAAGGAACTGGGGGACCCTCCACAAGTTGAACTTTTCCAGGCTGGTGGAACAGATGGAGGAGGAATTTAAGAGGTGGGACATGGTACCGCTGTCGCTGGCGGGGAGGGTGCAGTCAATCAAAATGACGGTCCTCCCAAGGTTCCTGTTTTTCTTTTAGTGCTTGCCCATCTTCCTCCCTAGGGCCTTCTTCAAAAAGGTGACGAGTAGCATCATGAGCTACGTGTGGGCGCACGGCACCCCAAGGGTGAGGAGGGTCTTTCTGGAGCGGAGTAGGGACAGTGGAGGGCTGGCACTACCCAATCTCTCGGGGTATTACTGGGCGGCAAATGTGTCAATGGTGCGCAAGTGGATGATGGAAGGGGAGGGGGCAGCTTGGAAACGAATGGAGAGGGCGTCCTGTGGCAACACAAGCCTGGGGGCCCTAGTAACGGCACCATGGCCGCTCCCCCCCACGAGGTACACCACGAGCCCGGTGGTGGCGGCCACCCTCAAGATATGGGGGCAGTGGAGGCGACACAGGGGGGAAATGGGAGGTCTGTTGGCGGCGCCAATAAGAGGGAACCATAGATTCATCCCGGGGAACATCGACGGGGGATTTCAGAGCTGGTACAGGGTGGGCATACGGCAGCTGAAGGACCTGTTTATAGAGGGGAGGTTTGCGAGCCTGGGAGGGCTGGAGGAGAAGTTTGAGCTCCCCCCGGGAAACATGTTCAGATATTTACAAGTGAAGGCATTTGCTAGATGGCAGGTGGAGGGGTTCCCCCTGCTCCCCAGTAAGGGGGCGAGTGATAGGGTGCTCTCGGGGGTCTGGGTCGGAGGGGGGAAGATATCAGACATCTACAAGATAATGCAGGAGGCGGAAGAGGCATCAGGGGAGGAGCTGAAAGCCAAGTGGGAAGGGGAGCTGGGAGAGCAGATAGAAGACGGGACGTGGGCGGATGCACTGGAGAAGGTCAATTCTTCCTCCTCGTGTGCGAGGCTGAGCCTCATTCAATTTAAGGTGCTGCATAGAGCTCACATGACGGGGACAAGGATGAGCCGGTTCTTTGGGGGTGAGGACAGGTGTGTCAGATGTCTGGGAAGCCCGCGAACCATGTGCATATGTTCTGGGCATGTCCGGTGCTGGAAGGGTTCTGGAAGGGGGTGGCAAGGACGGTGTCGAAGGTGGTGGGGTCCAGGGTCAAACCAGGATGGGGGCTTGCGATCTTTGGGGTCGGGGTAGAACCGGGGGTACAGGAGGCTAGGGAGGCCGGAATACTGGCCTTTGCGTCCCTAGTGGCTCGACGAAGGATATTAATTCAATGGAAGGACGCGAGGCCTCCAAGCGTTGAAACTTGGATTAACGATATGGCTAGCTTTATTCAGCTAGAAAGGATCAAATTTGCCCTGAGAGGGTCGGTACAGGGATTCTCCAGGCGGTGGCAACCTTTCCTTGACTTTTTAGATCAGAGATAGACGTTCGGGGTCGTGGCAGCAGCAACCCGGGGGGGGGGGGGGAGGGGAGGGAGGGGGGGGGGGAGGGGAGGGAGGGGAGGGAGGGGAGGGGGGGAGGGGAGGGGGGGAGGGGAGGGGGGGGCAGCAATGGTCGTGGGGGGACATGCACGACTGTAACGCGGGCAAGTCTGCTCGCTGCTCATGTCTGAAACTGTAGGCTGCCTTGTTTGTTAAGTTGTTGCTTGGGGGGGGGGGGGGGGAGGACTGGTGCGCACGAGAGGGCGGGCGAGGGAGGGATATTTGCCTAGAGGGATTGTGTTGTATATAATTTAAAAATTAGTAGGGGTAAATGTTTGTATGGAAAAACTCTTTCAATAAAAATTATTTAAAAAAAAAGGAGATCCTGGGGGGGGTTATGGAAGCAGATACATTAACGGCGTTCAAAAGGCATCTGGACAAACACAATGAAGTGCTGAGGGTTTTGGCAAAGGTTGGCATCATGACTGGTACAGGCTCGGAGGGCCGGAGGGCCTGTTCCTGTGCTGTATTGTTCTTTGTTCTTTGTATCCTCAAGGATCATCTTCACAGAAGTGACTTGGTTCAGGTGACCAGCGAGGTCATAGAACATAGAACATAGAACGATACAGCGCAGTACAGGCCCTTCGGCCCTCGATGTTGCACCGACATGGAAAAAAAAAACTAAAGGCCATCTAACCTACACTATGCCCTTATCATCCATATGCTTATCCAATAAATTTTTAAATGCCCTCAATGTTGGCGAGTTCACTACTGTTGCAGGTAGGGCATTCCACGGCCTCACCACTCTTTGCGTAAAAAACCCACCTCTGACCTCTGTCCTATATCTATTACCCCTCAATTTAAGGCGATGTCCCCTCATGCTAGCCACCTCCATCCGTGGGAGAAGGCTCTCGCTGTCCACCCTATCTAACCCTCTGATCATTTTGTATGCCTCTATTAAGTCACCTCTTAACCTTCTTCTCTCTAACGAAAACAACCTCAAGTCCATCAGCCTTTCCTCATAAGATTTTCCCTCCATACCAGGCAACATCCTGGTAAATCTCCTCTGCACCCGTTCCAAAGCTTCCACGTCCTTCCTATAATGAGGCGACCAGAACTGTACGCAATACTCCAAATGCGGCCGTACTAGAGTTTTGTACAACTGCAACATGACCTCATGGCTCCGGAACTCAATCCCTCTACCAATAAAGGCCAACACACCATAGGCCTTCTTCACAACCCTATCAACCTGGGTGGCAACTTTCAGGGATCTATGTACATGGACACCGAGATCCCTCTGCTCATCCTCACTACCAAGAATTTTACCATTAGCCAAATATTCCGCATTCCTGTTATTCTTTCCAAAGTGAATCACCTCACACTTCTCCACATTAAACTCCATTTGCCACCTCTCAGCCCAGCTCTGCAGCTTATCTATGTCCCTCTGTAACCTGCAACATCCTTCCGCACTGTCTACAACTCCACCAACTTTAGTGTCATCTGCAAATTTACTCACCCATCCTTCTGCGCCCTCCTCTAGGTCATTTATAAACATGACAAACAGCAACGGCCCCAGAACAGATCCTTGTGGTACGCCACTCGTAACTGAACTCCATTCTGAACATTTCCCATCAACTACCACTCTCTGTCTTCTTTCAACTAGCCAATTTCTGATCCACATCTCTAAATCACCCTCAATCCCCAGCCTCCGTATTTTCTGCAATAGCCGACCATGGGGAACCTTATCAAACGCTTTACTGAAATCCATATACACCACATCAACTGCTCTACCCTCGTCTACCTGTTCAGTCACCTTCTCAAAGAACTCGATAAGGTTTGTGAGGCATGACCTACCCTTCACAAAACCATGCTGACTATCCCTAATCATATTATTCCTATCTAGATGATTATAAATCGTATCTTTTATAATCCTCTCCAAGACCTTACCCACCACAGACGTTAGGCTCACCGGTCTATAGTTACCGGGGTTATCTCTACTCCCCTTCTTGAACAAAGGGACCACATTTGCTATCCTCCAGTCCTCTGGCACTATTCCTGTAGCCAATGATTACCTAAAAATCAAAGCCAAAGGCTCAGCAATCTCTTCCCTGGCTTCCCAGAGAATCCTAGGATAAATCCCATCCGGCCCCGGGGACTTATCTATTTTCACCTTGTCCAGAATTGCCAACACTTCTTCTCTACGCACCTCAATGCCATCTATTTTAATAGCCTGGGTCTCAGCATTCTCCTCCACAATATTATCTTTTTCTTGAGTGAATACTGACGAAAAGTATTCATTTAGTATCTCGCTTATCTCCTCAGCCTCCACACACAACTTCCCACCACTGTCCTTGACTGGCCCTACTCTTACCCTAGTCATTCTTTTATTCCTGACATACCTATAGAAAGCTTTTGGGTTTTCCTTGATCCTACCTGCCAAAGACTTCTCATGTCCCCTCCTTGCTCGTCTCAGCTCTCTCTTTAGATCCTTCCTCGCTTCCTTGTAACTATCAAGCGCCCCAACTGAAACTTCATGCCTCATCTTCACATAGGCCTCCTTCTTCCTCTTAACAAGAGATTCCACTTCTTTGGTAAACCACGGTTCCCTCGCTCGACCCCTTCCTCCCTGCCTGACTGGTACGTACTTATCAAGAACATGCAATAGCTGTTCCTTGAACAAGCTCCACATATCCAGTGTGCCCAACCCTTGCAGCCTACTTCTCCAACCAACACATCCTATGTCATGTCTAATGGCATCATAATTGCCCTTCCCCCAGCTATAACTCTTGCCCTGCGGGGTATACTTATCCCTTTCCATCACTAACGTCAATTCCTGGCATCTGAACCCAAGGACCTGGCAGTAGTGCTGCAAGAAGTCTATTCATCCCAATTAAATGGCTGCTGAATACGTCTTCGCATGATATCTCCCACCCACCACATCACCAGCCAATCATGCTGTTCAGTGCAATATATCCCATCACTCACTCAGCAACACTCCCAGAAAATTAGGATTCACATTGCAACCTAACATCCAGATATTCCACCTCACGTTCACATTTACCAATAATGCTATCCTCTCATTGACTTCTCATTGACCTCTCATTTTCAATTATTTTCCCATTTGCGGGATGAGGGCATTGCTGGCCAGGCCAGCATTTGTTGGTGGTGAGCTGCTTTTTTGAACCGCTGCTGTCACTGACGTGTAGGTACACCCAGAGTGCTATTAGGGATCAATTCATATATTTTGACCCAGCGACAGTGAAGGAATGGCGATATATTTGCAAGTCAGGATGGTAATTGACTTGGAGGGGGACCTCCAGGATGTGGTGTTCTCATGTGCCTGCTGCCCTTGTCCTTCTAGATCAGGAGTTCTCAACCTTTTGTAACCCATGGACCCCTTTTCCTCTTAATTTTTTTTTTGTGGACCCCCATAGCCATTCCACAGAAAAAAAAGCTTCTTATATGCGTGGTAAACTAATCCTAAAGTCCATCTACCTTACCGTGAGGGTTGGAAACGGATTAGCGGTATTTTCGTACATTGCCAAACTTATTCTAATATGAAAAGTAATGAAAAAAACTTTTTACTGACTAAATTGAATTAAATTACTCTAAAAATAACCAATTCATATCAAATATACACAGTTTCTAGTGATTACTGTGTTAAAGAGAGAGAGAGAGAGAGAGAAAGGTGAATATTCATCATGAAAACAAACATTTTTTTCTTCTACTTGATTCTCAGTAATAACAATTGTTCTGAAGTAGAATTGCTCTATGGACCACTAAAATATCATCGTGGACCCCCAATTCGGTATTTTTTTTGTGTGGACCCCCAGTAATGTTACATGGACCCCCAGGGTCCATGTGGACCCCGGTTGAGAACCACTGTTCTAGATGATAGTGGTTGTGGGTTTGGAAGGTGCTGCCCAAGAACCCTTGGTGGGGTCCTGCAGTGCATCTTGTAGGTGGTACACACGGCTGCCACTGTTCATTGGTGGTGGAGGAATCGAATGTTTGTGGAAGGGTTGAGCTTCTTGAGTGTTGAGGTTGAGTTGAGCTCCTCGAGTGTTATTGGAGCTGCACTCATCCAGACAAGTAGATCATACTCCAGACTTTTGCCTTCTAGATGGTGGACAGACTTTGGGGAGTCAGGAGATAAGTTACTCACCACAGGATTCCTAGTCTCTGACTTGCTCTTGTAGTCACAGTATTTATATGGCTAGTCCAGTTTAATTTCTGGTCAATGGTATTGGTAACCCACAATAGGGGGATTCAGTGATGGTAATGCCATTGACTGTCAAAGGGTGATGTTCAGAACCTCACTTGTTGGAGATGGTCATTGGCTGGCACTTGTGTGGTGTGAATGTTATTTGCCATTTGTCAGCCCAAGCCTGGGTATTGTCCCGATCTTGCTGCATATATGCCTCCTGTATCTTAGTGGTTCAGCGATAACAGAAAGAAAATCACCCAAACACAGAGCTGTGCAGTCATGGCAGTTTAACCTCCCTCTTACAGGGCAAGCCCGCACACAATAGAAGGAAACAGAGCAGATCTGGTAGGGAACAAGGAAATTTTCACCTACTGAGTCCTATCGAGGTATTAGCTCTCACCATCTTGGGGTGGCTCTGACAGAGCCCATATCATCCTCCATGGCTGAGAACATTGAGGATGGTGGAATGTTCCTGATTTTTGAAAACTCCAGAACACCATCATCCTGTTTTCTTGTATTATCTGCAAATCAAAGATGATGTGACCATTCCATTTTAGCACCCTTCCCTGACACAATCATCTCTTTCACATTTCCTGCTTTCAAACACCTCAGAAACGTTGCATGATCAGCCACAGCAGCTCAAGGAGGGAGAGCAAAGTCCCAACACAGGAATGTCAGCCATGGCTAAGTTAGTAGCATTATCATCTCTGAATCCAAGGTCCTGCATTTAAGTTCCACACCTGCACTTCAGTACAAATATCAAGGGTGACAGCCTAATGTAATTCTGAGAGAGCATCGTATTGTGATGTGCTATCTTTTGGATGAGATGTTAATCATAATAATAGTAGTAATAACCCTTTATTGTCACAAGTATGACGTTACTGTGGAAAGCCCCGAGTCACCACATTCCAGCGCCTGTTCGGGTAAGCTGGTACGGGAACTGGTCACAAACCAGCTGCCTAGCCCACTGAGCTAAACCAGCACTGGATTTTACCACTCAGGTAGATGTAAAAGATTCCATGGTACTATTTTGAAGACGATTAGGGTAGGGATCACTTATGTTGTCTGTAAATTATCAGACACTTTGACCAGCTTATTAGTAAAGCATTTTACCCAGGTGCCCTTGTTTGCAAGATAAATAAAGGATAGACACAGGTTCACAATTCAACCCAATTTTATTCACAAACCCAATAAAATAGTTATTCTCCCAAATTATCCCAAATATTATCTGCCCAAGATTCTAATGCTAACACTCCCAATGAATTTCAATGATCCTCTGAGCCTCAGTTGTCTCAGGGTCCTCTTCTGCGAAGGTGGGTCTTGCACACCTCTTCCGTCCATTCTCTGGTCTGCCGTCGAGACTTCTCTGTTGTACCCTTGTTGAGTCTTCACTGTGGACGATCTCTTGGTGTTCTCTTCTTATCCCTCTCTTCGCGCCCTTCCAGAGGTTTCTCTGGCCCTCAGTCAAAGAGGTCACTAGACGGGAGTTGCAACACTCAACAGAGTTGTCAATTGTAACTTTGCAGGACACCAGCAACATCCCCCAGGGGTCTATTTCCAGGTGCATTGTTCTCATGTAGCCTTATCCCATATAAGGTAGTGGCGGGAAATCTATGTGCCAGAAAGTCCTACTTCATCTGGGGAAATCCACAACAATCAACCCATTGGAATGGGTTCCGATCTCCTGTTTACAGGATAAGCCCACACTTGCCCTGGCTGTCTGTCTCTATCCAGTATATTCAAATTTGGCTGTTTGAATTCACATCAGGCCTTTCTGTGGTTCTGACTTGTGATTTTAGTTCAAAGTGTCCAATTCTTAATTTAAAGTGTCCAATTCTGTATCGGGCCTAAGATTCAGACCGTTGGCCATTTTACCACACTTGTGTCTTGGTCAATATTTTCCCCTGCATAATTTCATTGCATGTCACTAGCCCCCCTGAAGGTTGGTCCCTACAGGTTGACACTCAGCCACTAATGGTACAAGGAAGTAAATATTGGCCTGAGTTCAATAATCCACAACATGTTGCTGTATAATTTGTGCATTAGCTTTCTGAAACAGAAATTTTTGATGCAACTGCAAATATTTTATCATTGCAATTTCTCTTCCTTAGTTTGTGAGAGTATAAAAATAACTTGAACAATTCAGAGAAATTAGTGACAATCACTGATTCCCCAAAAGATTAAGCAGCACATTCAATTTACTAAATTGTAGTTCTCGGTGTGGTCTGTTAATTGATGCAGTGCTGAACATCTATTATTGCTCAAGATGGTACTGAAGGTGACAATATTGGTGTGTTCACAACACAGTTAATACATGTTACTACTCATTTTCTAGCTGTGCTTGCCCTTGAAGTAAACAGAATCAAATAGTAAAAATCAAAGCAATGGTCAGCAGTTCAAAGAAATGAGCTGGTAGTGTAGAACATAATTTGAGGAAGTTGTTCGATCTCAGCTGGTAGAACATGATGTTTCAAAGCATTTTGAAGACAAGACTTTATAACAATTTCAGCCTGATGGATGGCTCTAATTATGTGACATTCCTTTGACAACGTTAACTCAAAAATGACAGTTTAATTTCGATCTATTTGAGAACCCACCAAATGAGGCAATGCACAGTATGTCATTTAATTTCAGAATATCTTTACAAGGATTCCACAGGAGTGAAATTCAATGTAAAAATATTTTCATTGCATATTGAAGTGATACTTATTCAATGTATAATGTTAAAGAGGAGGAAACGTCGAATGGAGGAGGGTTACCCCTCTGGCAGTGTCCACATCAGCACAGCTAGAAAATGAGCAGTAACATGTATTAACTGTGTTGTGAACACACCAGTGTTGTCACCTTCAGTACCATCTTGAGCAATAATAGATGTTCAGCACTGCATCAATTAACAGACCACACCTAGAACTACAATTTAGTAAACTGAATGTGCTGCTTAATCTTTTGGGGGATCAGTGATCTCAGTGCTCCCCCGTTGGGATTCATGCCAGTATGACGTCATGCCGGTGGTGGGGGGGGGGGGGGGGGGGGGGGGGGCATTCAATGTGGCCGGACGCTACAGCATAAAGCTGTTTAATTATAATAACATTTATTTAAAATTGCGCAAATCAGGTTTACACCCTTTCTGAGCGTGAATCTGATCATGTTACTGGCTGGAGAGGTGGGGGTGGGGTGATGGGGGAAGACCTCAAACTGAGATCTGGACGGCGCAAATCCAATTTTGGCCCTCTAGCAAGATATATCGACCATAACGGGATTTGCGCCCACGGCTAACAGTCCTGCTAAATCACGTCCATAATTTTGCCCCTCGTCTGTACTGGTGACCACCATAAACTCTGTTTGATCACCAACTATTCCATTGCCCTGCCTGGCCATACCCTTCAGCCATGCGCATCTCTCAGCAGTGGGTCTCAGATGATATCTCACACCCATTGCTTTGAAGCTTCAGATCCCAAAGTGCCCAGACCCCATTCCCCATGAGCACTTCTAAATTATATTCTTCATCAATCCTTCAGGTCTCAGTCTTCTGTGTCACTAAATCCCAGGTGTCAATAAAAGTTCACCAGCTAAGCATCGTCCTAGCTCCTGTCTCCTCATTCCTGAAGCAAGTGGGCATTCCAAGGTCGGGTCACTTTGCCTTGGACTCTAGAGTGAGACTTGGTTTTTAGACAGACAGTAGACATTCTCTTCTAGCTGCTTAACACTTGTTTATTAGTGCTCATCTGAACAGGTTACATAGTTGGCACATAGCTCTTAGGCATGATTTCAACCTTTTTCATGAGAATCTAACACATGACTGACTTTCTATAATGGTACATCATCTTCTACATCGTATATCTGCATATTCCATCCATTATCCTTCATACTACAGTAGGGACTAGGGACAGACTTTTAAATAAAATTAGAACAAATTAATATTGAGATAGTGTGAGAATATTGGAGCAATTAGTCAAAAAGGGAAAAGGTTGGAGTGGGACATTTGCCTCATAAAAGATCCTAAATGAAGCATGGAATGATCATCTGCAAAGAAAGTCTAAATACATCATCAGATAGATGTTTGGAAAATCCTGCATTAAACTGAGTGCACTATTAGCTGTAGTGAATATTATGAAATAATGTCTGCTATTTTGTAGAACCAACACATGTAATTCCATTAATTAAACCACCATTAAAACTAAAGTGCTATTTTTGCTATCTTGTGATGGTAACCATGCAAGCGTCTTTAAAGCTTGGATGTGTATGTTTAATGGACCAGCCTCTTCAATTGCTCTCATCTGCACCATTAAGATAGAGAATTGCCCCTGAAATTGAATTGAAAAAACATCCTAGGGAACAGCAAATTCCATGTTCAGTAATGTTCTAGAACAGGTAACTAATTTCATCCGAAGTGCCTTATTTTCTTTACAAAGATTGTCTAAAATAAAAACTGGTGGGAGCCGTAAGACAGAAGATCGGTATTTCTTAACCAGATACGTGGCAAACCGTCAGGTATGCCTGGTAGAATGTGTAATTTTCATATGTAGTAAATAAAAGACATATATGTATCAATGGAAAAAATTGAAATCAAAAGTAGCCCTAACTCTGAGTTAATGCGTTTTGAAGTTTGTTTGGGTCTCTTTTTAGATTTTCTTCATATCTCTAGTTTGTACATGTTCAGATTTTATACATTAATTTGGATGAATTATGCAAAAGCATGTTCAAAAAGTTGTAAAAATGCGAACGATATAAATTTAATGGAAAAATGTTACATTTCTGAAGTAAATGGCAAAGGGGGAGTCTGAAGTGTTCATAAGGAAGCTGTTTATTCAGCATAACAATAGTATTTACACAGGATCCACTTACACATCTCAGGGTCCTCACTCCTTTCTGTTAGCCATTACAACAACTGACCTGTTACACTGGTGCTGGTTAACTCACTGTCCAATCAGTGTTGGGGAACAATCATCCTCAGCTGGATGAGTCCCATGCAGAGTTATAACAAGTTCCACTTTGAATAAAAAGGGAATAAGACATATAAAATCGATTTTTTTTTAACGATAAATCTGTCAACAAATTTATTTTTGAAAGAAACTTTAGCATAGGATGTGTAGAATTAAGACAATATTTTTCCACAATTAATTCTTATGATTAACAACATTAGTTTTAATAGTGTTCAGAATAATTTATGGTATCGCCGTTTCCCAGAAATGCGGAACTCAGCATCCCTCAGAGCATTCTATCACATCATAGTAGAGTCGGGTAAGAAGTCTTCCAACACCAGGTTAAAGTCCAACAGGTTTGTTTCAAACACGAGCTTTCGGAGCGCAGCTCCTTCCTCCACATCATAGTAGAGTCGGGGAGAGATGGGACACAATCCCCTCTGTAGGGCTCTAGTTACCACATAATAAGTTTAAGTGTCCAATGCGATTATTAATAAATAGGTGAATGGATGAATGAGAGAAAGGGTAGAGTAGAAAGGCGTGTAGATGGGTGGCAGATAGGTTGGATGAGTGTGCTGGTTGGTGGGTAAGATGGCAGATGGGTGAGGTGGTGGGTGGCAGTGCAACAGGTGAGTAGAATGGCAGGTGGATGAGATGGAAAGTGGGTTTGGAAGCATTTGGCTGAGGTGGCAGGTGAGTAAGATGGCTGGTGGGTGAGTTCATGTGTGGGTCAGGGGTAGTCGGGTTGGGTTAGGAAAGGCTGCCGTCAGGGGGTGGTCAGTGTGAGCGATTGGGTGGTCAGTTATGTAGTTATCTCGGAGTTAGAGTAAGGCGAGGACTTTCTGCTCTCGTTAACGTCGGGTAGATTTGGGGGCGAGAGCGGAAATTATCGTGAGAAGTCCAAAATTACATTTCATGCCGACTGTTAAGAACCCTGCTGATGTTACCTGCGAGAGGTCTCAAAGGATAACTTGAAACACTGGCTCTTAGTGGTGTATATTTGCTTGGAATAATGTGAGGACCAACATACAATCCAGTGAGGAATCAGTTATTAAAATAAAAGAACACACAACAACAGACAAATATACACTATGACACTTAACTATTTTGATAACTAAACACCCTGGAGGGCGGGATTTTCCAACCCCCCGCCTGGCCTGAGGATCGCCAAGGGGGCGCCGTGAATCTTGCCCCGCCGCCGGCTGCTGGATTCTCCGGCGTCGGTTTTTTGGTGAGGGCTGGAATTGCGCCGCACCGGCTGGGGGCCGTTGGCAGCGGCCCTCTCCGGCGATTCTCCGCCCCGTGATGGGCCGAGTGGCGGCCCACTTTCGGCCGGTCCCGTCGGCGTAAATTAGACCAGGTCCATACCGGCGGGACCTGGCTCTGCAGGCGGCCTGCGGAGTCCTCGGGGGGGCACGGGGTGATCTGGCCCTGGGAGGGGGGGTGGCCCCACGGTGGTCTGACCCACGATCGGGGCCCACCGTTCCACGGGCGGGCCTGTGTCATGGGGGCACACTTTCCCTCTGCGCCGGCCGGTGTAACGGTCCGCAATGGCCGGCGCGGAGAAGAAACCCCCTGCGCATGCGCTGGGATGACACCAGTACAGGCTGGTGCTCCCGCGCATGTGCCAACTCGTGCCAGCCGGCGGAGGCCCTTCAGCGTGGTTTTGTGGCGCCAAGCCCTACGCCGCTGGCTGGCGCGGCTGCCAAACCCACACCTTCCTGACAGCCCGACGCCGGAGTGGTTGACACCACTCCTCAGCACCGGTACGGCCCGCCCCGCCAGATAGCGGTGAATACCGCCCTCCATGTTACCTGAAATTACTTTGTGTTCTCAAAATATACCCATATTCCCTTAACTTGCTAAGACAGCCCTTTTCCTCAGCAACATCCAATTTTATTAACTCTATAGGTCAAATCCAAATAATACCACACTGTACCACTCAGGTGACCATGTCTGGGAAAACATTTCTTCCTGGTCCTGTGAAGGCATGAAACTGTGGGCTGGATTCTCCGATTCTGCGGCTATGCCCTCAGGATCCGTCGGGTCTTACGGCCATAAAGTCGGTGCCACCCCCACACTGATCCTCCACCCAGCGGCAGGGGGTGGGGGGTGGGGGGTGGGGTTAGCGCCCGGCTTTACCTGCAGAAACGGCCGGAGAATGACCAGGTCCATTGCTGTGCATACACCCACCAGCCCCCACCAAAGTCCCCCCCCCCCCCCCCCCCCCCCAACCAGGGGAACGGCTCCCCGACAACTCTTATGGTGCTGGACACAGTCCGCAGCTGCCACGCGAAGTCACTGAAAGTTGTGAGGATACGTGTCCCACGCCGTCGGGTCGCGGCCCATCGGGGACGTTCCATCGGGGGAGGGCTTCAGGTAACTTCCTGAGGCTGTCCCGACGTCGTGTGGCGTGCTCCCCGCGTACGCTGTTTTTGAGGGGGCGGAGCATCGGAAAAGCAGCGCTGCCCCCGATTCCAGCGTAAAAATGGATTCTCCAGCCGATCATCGAACGTGATTTCGGCGTCAGCGATCGGCTGGAGAATCCAGCTCTGTATCTTCTAGAGGAGAATATCTGCAATCTGCATTGACTCTAAATGTTACCTGGAACAGGCCTTCATGATTCAGATCATGAATGGAACCCATTTGTCTGACTGTTGGAATATGAACTAGCCTCCTTCACTGCGAACAGTTATACTGTTGAGTCTCTTTGATTTCCCACCGTGGGCTTTTTCCTGTTTACATCTCCTTGCCTTTAACAATGATCATTTGTATAACCCTGCTGATCTCCAGTAAACAGTATTTCTGACATGACCATTCACACCTAAATGTCTCTAGACACCTGCCAATCTTGAAATTGGGCAAATCATATCTCAGCATTCCTCTAGACACCTGCTAGTCTTGTTACTTGTCTGTCATTATTTTTTTCATCTCAGGTTCACTGTCAACCTCCTTAATTTTCCAAATTCCTATCACGACGTAAAAGCAGGAAGTGATTGGCTCCCCATCCGTGGCGGGCCATGTTTCCCACCGTTCAACGTCAAGAACCTCGTTGTAATAAATTAACATCTCATAATGATTTTTTTTTAAAAAATGAGGCCCATATGCCAGAATCATTCCCCCCACATCAAATAATGTGTCCATGGCGGTGTGATGAGAATCATGTGAATCACGGCGGATCTCAGAAGGCATACACCTGGCGAGCAGGACGCCCAAGGGAGATTGGAGGTGAGCACTGTGCTCGGGGTCGAAAAGATGATGCCACACTAATGTCAGAAGTGCCACAGTAATGTCAGGGTTGCCACGGTAATGTGAGGGGTGTCGGTGTTTGCTAGAGGAAATTGTCTCCTTTCAAGTGGTCAAACAGTTCATTATGTGGCGCAGATATTTTTCCCAACATTGACTGAACACCACTAAATCATCAATGTATACTCGACGGTGACTCAGACCTTGAATAAATGAAAATTTGGAGGTGCATTCTTCATCCTGAACTGCATAACTTTGAATTGATAAAGTCCATTTAGCGTCATGAATGTGGAGATCGCCTTCATCCTCCCAGTCAAAAGGCAATAGCAAGTCTACCTTCTTGATGAATTTAGACTGTCCAACTCTTTTGAAGCAATCTTCCAAATGTGGTATAGGAAACAAATCCCTCCTGTGAAGGTATTCATTCTCCTGTAGCTCACACAAAGCTCACCCTGCTTCGGCACCAGTATGATAGAGGAGCTCCAATCACTAGAACTCAATTCAATATTGTAATTTTGGAGCATATATTCAATTTCCTTCTGTACGTGTGATAATATTTCTGGATTTAACCTATATGGCTATTGCTTTATCGGAACTGTGTCTCCCTTCCCCCCCCCCTCCCCCCTCCATCATGCATCGCTATTTCAGTTCTACCTAATTTATCCCCACAAATACATATATAGGACCTCAGTAACTCTTTCAATTCATTCCGGCCCTGAGGTAACTTAACCAGTTGTTTACATTTTTCAGGACTTCCTCGTTATCCAAATGAATTTTAGGGAAGTCATTATCAGAATTTTAACCCTACTCCTCCGTGTTTCTTTATTATCAAGGCCTCATTCTTGTTCTCATCTCCTCTAATCCCAATACTTCTCAAGCATGTTGATATGACGCACTCTGTGCAATTTACTTCTATCTGGTGTGCGCAGCAGATAATTTACATTGCTCAGCTTTTTCTTGATATGATTCAGCCTACTAATTCTAGCTGTCTGTGGTACACCCGACACAAGTAATAACAGGAGCACTTTTTCCCCTGCGACGAAACTACGAGTCTGTGCTTTCCTATCAGCCATTTCTTTCATTCCCTGCTCTTCTGTCTTTAAAAGTTTCCTTGCTACCTCACAAACCCCAATTCAGTCTTTCTCTGAAATTCGAGATGTAGTCTAAAAGTGTAGTCTCCGACTTCATGCTTAATCATTTTTCTTGGATTAATTTTAGTGGTCCTCTAATTCCATGTTTGTACTTCAATTAAGGGGCAATTTATTGTGGCCAATTCACCTACACTGCACATCTTTGGGTTGTGGGGTGAGACCCACTCAAACATGGGGAGAATGTGCAAACTCCACATGGACAATGACCCAGGGCTGGGATTGTACCAGGGTCCTCGGTGCTGTGAGCAGCAGTGCTAACCACTATGCTACCCCTTACCTTCACTTGTTACCAATAAACCCTTGTTTAGTTATACTGGAAGTCTTCCTTGTATTGCCTCGAGCCACCTCAGATTTCCACCTCACTTTCTCAGCAACAGTCCTACACAGGCGATTAGAACTCTTGTAAAAGGTTCTTCAAAAGTTCGAATAGGGATCAAAGGTGCTGGTTTTAGTTCAGCTTGTGGTTTCCCTAGTATTAGACAAGTGTGACATGTTTGACAGAAGTTACGTATATCTTTGTATAAGCCGAGACGGTAGAACTGTTTTTGGATCTCTGCTTGGGTTTTCTTTATTCTGAAATTTCCCCGAATGGAATTTCATGAGCTATCCTTAGAATCTCTCTCCTATAGTCAGGAAATAGTACAATTTGGTGCCAAAGGCCGTTCACGCCAGCCAGCGGAGTGGTAACCACTCCAGCGTGGGCTTAGCCCCTCAATGTGAGGGCTTGGCCCCTAAAGGTGCGGAGACTTCCGCACCTTTGGGGCGGCCCGACGCCGGAGTGGTTCACACCACTCCAACACACTGGGACCCTCCGCCCCGCCAGGTATGGGAGAATCCCGGCCCTGATCCCACTTGTCTTATCCAGTGCTCAGAATTTCTCCCTCTTCTGTCTTGTCTAATCAGCCTGTAATTTCATCATTACGCAATCAGGAAAGCCCTGTGGATGGTCTGTTTGCAATTTTTCTATAGCTGGGTTTCAATCCATTGTTCAAACACAGTAGACAGCACTACTATCTGTGATACGGTTATATCATTCCCTAGAAGAAGTGAATTCCCAGAATGGACAATGTATCTACCATTGCTGCAGCCCCTTCTCCCATCTTCAATCTGTTCCTTACACTTATTTTTAACCAGAGGAATTTTCCTTGTTTTGCCAGGAAAGCTGCTGATCAGAACCACCTCCTTCAATATCCCTCTTGGATAACAAATATCTTTATTCCACAGCATTATGGATTGACTCGCATCTAAATCTCTTAAAATTTTGATATCTTTCCCCATTCTAGTCTGTCCATACCAATAATACTTGACCTTCGCTTACAAAATCCTTAAAGTAAGAAGTCTCACAACAGCAGGTTAAAGCCCAACAGGTTTGTTTTGAATCACTAGCTTTCGGAGCGCAGCTCCTTCCTCAGCTCACCTGAGGAAGCAGTTGCATTCCAAAAGCTAGTGATTCGAAACAAACCTGTTGGACTTCAACCTGGTGTTGTAAGATTTCTTACTGTGCCCACCCCAGTCCAACGCCACCATCTACAGAAAATCCTTAAACACATCGTCTACCTACTAGTCACTCTACCTTGTACCATTTATGCACACATTTCCATTCCTATTAATTGCTCTTTTCCTCTGTGCATAAATCCTACCTGCTTCTCCTGTTTTCCAGCCTCTGATTTTACATTTCTCGTTTTCTAACTCCAACCAGCTATCCACTTAATTACCAGCATATGGGCTTGGGTGTGGGCCCAGTTTATTACAATGAAAGCATCTAACTTTCTTAATTTCTCTTATCCCCTCAGCACTATCTTTTTTTATGTTTTGAGGTGAACTGTCCTTGGAATTTTCAAACATTCCCTCTCTTGCCTGATTGTCCTTTCTCGCACCTTCCCATTTTCTATCTTTTTTTAGATTTAAAAGAGTGTCAAAAGAAAGGCTTTGACCGGTAAACTAACTCATAATCGTCCACAGGCTCCGCTGCATGTCTTGCAGTTTTGACTATTATTCCTCCACATGAGTCCTCATCATTGTAGCCACCGAGTCTTTAAATCCTTCCAACAGAATCACTTCTCTAAGGGCATCATAGATTTCTTCTCTTTTTAATGCTCTCACCCACCTATCAAAATTACTTTATTTAACCCTTTCAAATTCAGTATAAGCCTGTCCAGACTGTTTTTCCGGTGCTAACACACAAGTGCTGGGTATAGCTCTCTTTACCATCCCATATTCCCAGACCTTTCCTCTGTCAAAGATACACTGATTTCATTATCTCTACCTGCAAATTTACTTTGTAATAGCAGGGTCCAAATATCTTGTGACCATTTCCTCAGTTTAGCTATGTTTTCAAAGGCATTAAAAAATGCCTCAGCACCCCGTTCATCAAATTTTGTAAGTGATCTAAACAGTTTCCCACTGGGTTCATGTCTGGTCACCAGCCCTGCCAATATGGCTGCAATTCGCTGCATTTTAATTTGATGTTCTCTTTCTTAAACCTTTCTCTTTCTGCTATTGCTAACTTCTGCATTTCCAATTCTTTTTGGAAAGCTCTCACTCTTTCTTCTTGTTTCCTTTGGAAAGCTCTCTGTCTCTTTCTTGCATTTGTAATTTCTTCAGTTCTACTTCTCTTTGTAATTGAACATCAGCTAATTCACCTTCCACATTCTTGAAATATTGGATCTGTCTGACGCCGCTTGATATATTTAAATGATTGCTAGGCTTTCAATTACTTCAGTTTTCTTAGCCCCTGTAGATACTCCCAATATCAATTTATCTGTCAAATCGATCAATTTAACTTTAGGTACACCTTTCAAATTTGCTTATACCGTAAATGTCAAAACTCTTAGGAATATCGAAAGTCAGAAAGATCTGGGCGTGCAGGTCCACAGAACTTTAAAGGTGGCAACACAAGTGGACAAGGTAGTCAAGAAAGCATACAGAATGCTTGCCTTCATTGGACGGGGCATTGAGTATAAAAACTGGCAAGTCATGCTACAGTTGTATAGAACCTTGGTAAGGCCGCACTTGGAATATTGTGCACAATTCTGGTCGCCACACTACCAGAAGGATGTGGAGGCTTTGCAGAGGGTGCAGAGGCGGTTTACCAGGAAGTTGCCTGGTCTGGAGGGCGTTAGCTATGTGGAGAGGCTAAATTGACTCGGATTGTTTTTATTAGGAAGGTGGAGGTTGAGGGGTGACCTGATCGGGGTCTACAAGATTATGAGGGGCATGGATGACAGTGGATGGGCAGGCACTCTTTCCCAGGGTGGAGATGTCAGTCACCAGGGGGCATAGGTTTAAGGTCCATGGGGCAAAGTTTAGAGATATCTGAGGCAGGATTTTTACGCAGAGGGTGGTGAGTGAGGGACGCGTTTCCAGGGGAGGTTGTGGAAGCAGATACATTAACAGCGTTCAAAAGGCATTTTGGCAAACACATGGATAGGATGGGTATAGAGGGATATGGCACAAGGAAGTGCTGAGGGTTTTGGAAAAGGTTGGTATCATGACTGGTCGAGGCTTGGAGGGCCGAAGGGCCTGTTCCTGTGCCGTATTGTTCTTTGTTCTTTGTTATATTGTCCACTTCCAAATAATCCTAGGCTAGAGCAAGAGCCATCTTTGCAGTCTCCTTATTTTAAATAACACATTCTCACTTGGTTCCACGTTTTACTAACTCTCATTAGGTTTAAAATGACATAAATCCCTGCACCCAAAAGGAAATACACTTTTTATAACCACAGTCAAAAGCCTCCAATTTTGTTAAGAACCCCATTGATGTTACCTGTGAGAATGTCTCAAAGGATAACTTGAAAAACTGGTTCTTAGTAGTGTTTATTTGTTTGGAATAATGTGAAGAACAATGTACAATCCAGTGAGGAACCAGTCCAGTCATTATATAAATAATTAATAAAGAATATTTATTAAGTAAAGGAAAGAAAAGAACACATGACAAAAGACAAATGTACATAATGACACTTACGTGAATGACTAACTGAACACATTGTGATATCTGAAATTACCTCTTGTTTACAAAATATTCTCACGTCCTCTGAACTCACTAAGACACCCCTTTTTCCAAGAACCATCCAATTTTAGTAACTCTATGGGTCAAATCCAGCTAATAATTACCACACGGTACCTCTTAGGTGACATCTCTTCCTGGTTCAGCAAACCTGAAGCTGTATATTTTAGAGGAGATTATCAACAATCTTACGTGGCTCTAAATGTTAGCTGGAACAGTCCTCCATAATTTGGATTATAGATGGATCTGGCCTGCTTCCTAAATGAGGTGCTGGCAATTACAGTGTTCGGTTTCTTTGATATCCCACCTTGTGGATTCGGCTGTCTAATCTTTCAAATTCCTTGCCTTTAGAAGTTATCATTTGTATAGCCTCACTGATGTCTGGTAAATAATGTTTCTGATATGGTCATTTGCATCTCAATGTCTCATGACACCTGCTAATCTTGTTACTGTGCAAATCACATCTCATTGTTCCTCTAGATGCCTGCTAATCTTGCTACTTGTTTGTTATTTTGTTTTCATCTCAAGTTCCCTGTTGATCTTGTTAATTTCCCAAACTCCTAACACGACATAAAATCAGGAAGCAATTGTCCCCTCCCCCCAGACTGGGTTTCCAGGCGTTTAACGTCAAGAGCTTCATTATAATAAATTGGCATCTCATTATGTGGCCCATACATCAGATTCATCCACAGACCAAATAATGTGTCCATGTTGCCATGATATCAGACCTATGTGAAGCACGACTAGTCTCATCTGATGATCAGTACTGCCAATGAATCTCAAAGGTGAGCGCAGCGTTTGGCAGGAAAGGGTTGTGTCACAGTAATATCAGGGGGTGCCAGGCTAATGTCAGGGGGTGCCATGGTAATGTCAGGGGGGTGCATTGGCAATGTCAGGGAGTTCCAGGAAATGCCAGGGGGTATGAGAATAATTCCATGGTAATGTCAGAGTGCCAGCCTGATGCCAGTTTGATGCCATGGTGGTGCCAGGAGATACTGAGGGTGCCAGAGGGTGCACCTGGAGGAAGAATGCTTCCTGGTTTGCTTGCTGTGTGCTGGGATGGCCTATAAAAATGGCACCTGGATCACCGAATCACTGAGCTGATGGCAGGGTCGGCGATTCAGAGGCATCCCATTAGTGAGAAAACGTGGAACCCCAGCCTGTCTTCTTTTTCTTCAAAGTCCCACACTACAGCACGTTAGCATAGTGGTTAGCACAGTTGCTTCCAGGGTCCCATGTTCGATTCCCGGCTTGGGTCACTGTCTGTGCGGAGTCTGCACGTTCTCCCCGTGTCTGCGTGGTTTCTCCCGGGTGCTCTGGTTTCCTCCCACAGTCCAAAGATATGCAGGGTAGGTGGATTGGCTATGCTAAATTGCCCTTAGCGTCCAAAAAGGTCATGTGGGGTTCCTGGGTTATGTGGATAGAGTGATGGTGTGGGCTTGGGTAGGATGCTCTTTCCAAGAGCCAGTGCAGACTCGCTGGGCCAAATGGTCTCCTTCTGCATTGTAAATTTTATGATACATGGTGGAAAAAACTACCATAGCTGTTGGGGGGCTCAACGCTGCTCTTCCCACCTGACTTTGAGCCTTGCCGATATCAGAGAAACTCTCACCCTAAGTCTCACATTTCCGGGATAACTATTCAGGTAAGTGCTTTTTACAGTCTCAAACCTCCGATTCGAGTTGGAGACATTTGCGGAGAATCCTGAGGAGCAAGGGATTTACATATTGGAAATTCAGCAGGGTCCAAACGTGCATCTTTAAAAAAATTATCAGTTTCTATGGGGATCGTAACAGTTTGCTTTCAGATGAGAGATGTGGGTTTTGCATGTATTATAAACTTGATTCTCAGAAGGCAGCTGTGGATTCACAGTAATGCTTTGCTTCTAAATAAACACCAATTGTCTGTGATGACAAGGACAGAATATGTCCCTGGGCAATTAGCAGTTAGGCTGCTCACTACAGCCAAGGATTCAAAATCTATGGCTGTCTGGCACTGAAGTCTGGCAGCTAGACTTATGATAAGTCTCATTAGCTCATAGCTGAGGTACAAATGGAGTGATTTATAAGAGCTAGTGTCTCTGTGGTGCTCACTAATGTTGCTGAAATTCTACAGTTTAAATTATCTCAGCTCTAGCTGACTCATTCACAAACGCAACTGGTTTAAAATGTTCCCGACTGCTACTCCTTTCAGATTTGGCAGGTTAGATCAAGAGAACCAATTTTCTCTGTGAGAGAAATCAAGAGCAAGGAAATATAATCTTAACATTAGAGCGAGACTATTGAGGAGGGAAAACACAAATCATTTTTTTGGTCAAAAAATTAATGTTTGTTTTCATTGAATTAATATAAACTTGAATCTCCAACGTCAGACAATTGAAATACACGTCATAGAAAAATCAGCTTCAGGTTTGCTTTTCATTTTGTTGGTTTTTATTTTATTTTCCAAATAAGGGGCAATTTAGCATGGCCAATCCACGTACCCTGCACGTCTTTTAGATTGTGGGGGTGAGACCCACGCAGACATGGGGAGAATGTGCAAACCCAACACGGACAGTGACACTGGGCCGGGATCGAACCAGGTCCTCAGTGCCCTGAGGCAGCAGTGCTAACCACTGCGCCACCATGCCACCCTGCATTTTGTTGGTTTTAATTTTATTTTCCAAATAAGGGGCAATTTAGCATGACCGATCCACGTACCCTGCACGTCGTTTAGATTGTGGGGGTGAGACCCACGCAGACATGGGGAGAATGTGCAAACCCAACACGGACAGTGACACTGGGCCGGGATCGAACCAGGTCCTCAGTGCCCTGAGGCAGCAGTGCTAACCACTGCGCCACCATGCCACCCTGCATTTTGTTGGTTTTGAACACCAAGTTGACCTCCAGCACATTCAATTGAGATCTTGGGCGCGATCTACCCAAATGGGGACAGACGCCCGTAGCGCCAGATTTTTCCTGGCGCTTGGAGTGCCAAGAAACACCCCGCTATCTAACACCTATCTGGGTAGATCGGGGGGAACTCCCAACAAGGCCGCACTTAGTCCCGTTTTCTGCACTGTGATTGGTTGAGGGTCACAGACACACACCTTAATCCAGATACTGGAGCAGCAGTTTCAGTTCTTTCAGACGCTGAACCATGATTAAACTAGAGAATTGTTCAACAATCCTGCAACAGCATTTGGGCCAGGAGGAACAGAGCTGCAGTTTCTTGTAGAATTAACAACTACTTTAAAGCACAGGGCGAAAGCACAGGGTGAAATACTGTACGAAATTCAAGATTAGCATCATTAACTTTTAAGTAGAAAGGTATGTGAGGAAATTAATCCAGTCCTTTACTTCCAAAGGCAAGGAATGGTAAAATAAGGAGTCCGTTCACCCGTAAAAAGCCACCAAATTGGTGCTCAGGGATGGTACCGATTCTGAAGCTAAATAGTTCCAGACGAACATGTGTTGATCTCACGCAACTCAATAAAGTTGTGAAAAGTGCAGTCCATCCAATGGCATCAGTAGATGAGAGCTTATCTAAATTTGGAAAGAGTTCAATATTCTCTAATTTAGATGCTAACAGCGGATTCTGGCAAATACCAATTGAGGCGGATTCCACATTCTCACAACTTTCACAACATCTTTTGGAATAACATCAGCACCAGAGTACAGAAGTAGAGTTTCTGTTCCAAAGTCTCTTGATTGATCTTCACCGTTCTTTCAAAGAACAGTGACAAATCTTTTTGAGGCCTTCCACAGAGTTGTTTGCCACATGAACAATACACGGTAGACTCAAGCTGACCATGACATGAGAGTGAAACGACTGCAAGAGGCACCATTGACACTGAACAGTAACTGAGAGTTTTCACAGCCAGCAATCAGGTCTCTTGGTCACATAGTGAGTGCATCAGAAATAAAGATTGATCACCTGAAGACCAGAGTCATGAAACAATTTCCATCTCCAAGGAACATCATGGAGTTACTGTTTCATGGAATTGGTGAAAAAACTGGCAAATTTCTAAAATCCTTAACAGAGTTCAGCGGCCCACTAGGCCAATTGTTATGTCACTGTTGGGACGAAGGACATTAGCAATCATTCTAAAAAAATCAAGCAGAGGTTGGTGTTATCAGAGATATTAGTACATTATGATCCAGAGTCACTTTCAGTAAGACCAGCAGACACAGGGCACGATTCTCCGCTCCCCACGCCGGTTGGGAGAATTGCGGGAGCCCCCCCCCCCGACTAATTTCACGATGCCCTGGTGCCCCCCGCGATTCTCCCACCCCCCGCTCGGAAGAATCGCCGCTCGCCGTTTTTCACGACGACCGGCGATTCTCCGACCCGGATGGGCCAAGTGGCCTGCCGTACGCGACCGTTTCACGAGGGTGGCAACCACACCTGGTTGCTGCCATCGTGAAAGCACCGTGAGATGCCCGTTTTGGGGCTTGTAGGGGGCCTGGTGGGGAATGAGCACCACGACTGTGCTCGGGAGGGGACAGGCCCGCGATTGGTGCCCACCGATCGTCGGGCCGGCGTCTCAATCGGACGCACTATTTCCCCTACGCCACCCTGCAAGGTCAAGGCGCCATGTCTTGTGGGGCGGCTGAGGGGAAAGACGGCCACCGCGCATGCGCTGCTTCGAGCTGTCAGCCATCGTGACGTCAGACGCGTATGCGCGGGTTGGAGCCGGCCAACCTGCGCATGCGCGGCTGGCGTCACATCGGCGCCGCCGTCGCGTCACTCTCGGCGCACCCCTCGGCAGCCGAGAGTTACAGAGCGTCGCTCCTAGCCCCGCCGGGAGGGGAGAATAGGGGGCGAGGAGCAGCCTCCCAGGCCATCGTGAAACTCGGCCGAGTTCACGAAGGCCCTCCCGAATTTTCCCGGGAGCGTAGAATTCCGCCCACATTCTATAACATTGTTGCATTACTTTTTCAGGTACAATGAGATGGAAAATGCAGACCAGTCTAAGCAGTCTATTATACAACATGTTCAATAACAGATATAAAGAAGGGATACACAGTAATCGAAAAGGAAACATTGGCAGCCTTGTGGGCATGAGATAAATTTGGGGCGGAATTCTCCGCTCCCGGGAAAAATCGGGAGGGTCGTCGAGAACTCGGCCGAGTTTCAAGACGGCCTCGGAGCCGCTCCTCTCCCCCTATTTACCCCTCCCGGAGGGGCTAGGAGCGGCGCTCCGTAACTCTCGGCCGCCGGGCGGCGCGCCGAGAGTGACGCGATGGCGGCGCCGATGTGACGTCAGCCGCGAACGCGCAGGTCGGCCGGCTCCAACCCGCGCATACGCGGCTGACGTCACGATGGCTGACAGCTCAAAGCAGCGCATGCGCGGTGGCCGTCGTTCCCCTCAGCCGCTCTGCAAGACGTGGCGGCTTGATCTTGCGGGGCGGCGGAGGGGAAATAGTGTATCCGATTGAGACGCCGGCCCGACGATTGGTGGGCACCGATCGCGGGCCTGTCCCCTCCCGAGCACAGTGGTGGTTCTCATTCCCCACCAGGCCCCCTACAAGCCCCAAAACGGGCATCTCACGGCGATTTCACGATGGCAGTGACCAGGTGGGGTTGCCGCTGTCGAGAAACGGTCGTGAACGGTAGGCCGTTCGGCCCATCCGGGTCAGAGAATCGCCGGTCACCGTGACAAATGGCGAGCGGCGATTCTTCCGAGCGGGGGTGGGTGTATCGCCGGGAGTGCCAGGGGGTCGTGAAATTAGTTGGGGGGCCCTCCCGCGATTCTCCCACCCAGCGTGGGGAGCGGAGAATCGTGCCCTTGCTGACTACATCTTAGGTTTTCCCATTATGATAGAAAGAGACCATAAACCTTTACTCACTCTGGTGAATTCAAAAGAGCTTGCAGTAATTTAATCAATAGTTCAAACATTTGAATTAAGATTGATGAGGTTCAGCACACATACGGCGTGCGTTCAAGGAACAGAGCACAGCAGATGCATTATTGTACATTAAAACAGAGAATGCAGAAAAATTAGATATTGAATTTGTTGAAGAAGTCAAGGAGTTTGCTGTTTTGTTTCTGCCTTTTAAGCAAAGAAACTATCTGGCAGTGATTGATGATGTACTGGCATATGATGATTGAATCGTAATCCCAAGAACATTGAGACTTGAAATCTTAGAACACCTACATTAAGGTCATTCAGGTATTACCAAGTGCAGGGCCAAAGCACAGCATTCAGTTCGGTGGCTGGGTCTCTTGTAATCATTGGAGGCAAAATGTTATCCAAATTTATCACATATAATTCATTGACAGAAATCAAGAGAACCACCCTGTCATCTTCTTCACCAGCAGGACCATGGGAACACATAGGAATGGATTTATTTGAACAGTGAGAGAAAATGTACTGAGGTAAACAGATGAAACACCAAGATAGCTGTCACGGATCAATAACATTATCAGATCTTCGACAGTGAGAACAGATTTGGATCAGAAATCAGTTGAGATTTGGAGAATAGTGGCTAAATCACCAACTTCTGAAATCTTATGTAGTCCAGATTGCAGGACACAGTAAGAAGAAAGAAAAGAGCGATGATTGCAATTGAGCAATGGAGTAAAAATTGGGGACCAGAGAAGTTGCAATCATCACAAGTTAAAAGAAGCAGTGAGCAGGTGATCACAAACCATATACTAATCTGAATTCTGTTCGACAGTAACCAGAGGACCAACAAAATGAGGAACGGTAGACCAGTGAAGACCACGATTTGTATTGGTGTAAGAGAAGGTGAGAGCTCAAAATCTGGAAGAAGGAGAGGGAAGAGAACATGGAAAGAGAAAGAAAAATGACAATTATCTAAAAGAATAAAAGAGGCTACATTCCCTCTGAGACTCATAACGTTGAAATATTCAGATTGACGAGCAGACTGAAGCATTGTGTTTCCAGGAATGTCAGAGAATGTTGAAGTGTGAACAGAGATTTGGAAGAGATGACAAACTAAGTCCCATAAAGGGTTGGTTGCAATATTCTGTGATGTTATAGCAGGAAGTGACATATACTCAGGTGATCTGACAGTCAGGAGATTGGGACATGGAAAAGAGCTAGTGGGAGGAATGTTCTCATAACTGTAAACATGTTACAATAAAATTAGTGTTTGCAGCTGGCAATCTTCGGGAGTTATTGAAACAACTCTAACCCAATAATACAATACTATACTCTGACATATGCCTTCAGGTCATCGACAGAGGGTATCTACTTATATACTAGAATTGTCAGAAAGCTGTTCAGCCTTGCTCGGCTGACATCCAAGACAAAGGTATGCCAAGTCCTCATCATTGTCAGCTCTTTGCTGAGAATGCTGTTATCATTCCATGCTGAGGAACACTTGTAGTGGCAAACGGACAAACTTTCTCAGGCCTGTTTAGAGTTTGCTTTGACCATCAGCATCAGAAAGGCAAATATCCTGGTGGGATGTTGCCAAGTTGCTGATTATTAACACTGACAATGTGATGTTGGAGGATGTTGACAGCTTCTTAGATCCAGGCTCCAGAATCAATAGCAAACCGTCACTTGATGCTGAAATGAGAACACTCATCTCAAAAGCTGCAGTAATGTCCAAGTTAAGAGAGCATAAAACAACAGCAACCTGACTAAGACCGCTAAACTGTAGTCTACTAAGCCTGCAACCTCAACACATCCCTCTACAATGGCGGGACCTGGACAACATGTGCTAGGCAGGAGAAAAGGCTGAGCAGTTTCCACTTTCGCAGTCACAGATTTATCTTTGGCATCTCTGGCAGGAGAAGGTTACCAACTCAGAGGTCTTGGAGCATGCTAATTCTATCAGCAACACTCATTGCTCAGCCAATGACATCTGCACTGATTCAGACACGTTCATTGGCTGGATTACAGCCAATAAAATATAGCTTCTGTATGGTGAATTGACCTCTGGATCATGACCTTCTGGAAATTTGTACCTTTTGCTTCAGGGATACCTGCAAACATAGAATGATAGAATTTACAGTGCAGAAACAAGATAGATGATGTCATTGACAACTGGGAGATGTTCGTTGATGGCCATGACCTCTGGTGGCTGACTATTCAGAAGACTATGGAAAAGGCAAGCAGAAATTTAAAGCTCAGCTTGTGGAGAAAAGGGCCCAGAGAAAACCAAGGCCAACAAATTGTGCAACTTCTCAGTTCCACTGTCTTCAGTGAAGCAAATGTGGCAGAGACTGCCATGTCAGTGTGGGCTCCTGAACCCAGAAGGATGATGCTCACCACAATGTTGACCACCGTGGTGCAAATCATCGTCTTATGGTGACTCATGACTAGTCTCGTTGCAGTGATATCCTCCAAGTAGCAGACCAGGCTGCCTTCAAACTTTTTGTCCAACATTTACAGCTAAATATAAGGGATGGATTTTCAAAAGCCAACAGGGTCGAGGACAGATGGAGGCGCAATTTGGAAACTGCGTCCCCGCATGGTGTGATTTACAAAGGGAGAGCGGGAGGAGGGGATTCTGAAAGCCGCCAATTAACTATTTGTTGAGCTCATTGATGAGCTCATTAACAGGCCTCAGAGGAGTAGTTTGCAAACTTCAGTCAGGAGACACGGTAAACATGTGGTGGCAGGAACATGTCAAGGTGCAGCTCTCGTGTACACAGCACTGAGCTATGAGAGTTAATGGATACAATGGTCAACATATTTTAAAAATGGGGGATGTCATTCAGCTACACAAGCAGCGACACAGAATTGCCATCACTGAAGCTGAGAGTGATTGTACTTGTGGACATTGAGAGGCATGTGAAACAGCTGGCATGTGTTGGGTAGCAGAGGTTGACGAATGAAGCCCTGGTGAACAAACCAATGTCAGTTGGAGGAATTGAGGTGAGAGAAGGCTACCCCGATATTGGAAAGAGTAGGGAGGAAGAGATTCAGCAGCTACATCGTCCTGGTCAGGAGGAGGCCGGAGGAACACAGCGAGGGGCTGTTAGGAGAAGGAGGCGCTACCCAAGATATTGGGTGTATGTAATGCCCAAGTATTAGCAACCGGCAACCTGCAAATGATGGAGTCCAATGCTGCATCATACTGCGTCTATTCAGGTAGATGAATCATTGCACTCCTATTCACATTGATCCCCATGGCAATCCCTTACCTGTGGCCATAAAGGTCACTGCTGCCATGAATTTCTATGCATCTAGTATTGGGGAGATCTGCTGCTGCCCTGGGTGACATCTCACAGTCGTGCTCATCATGGGATCAGGCAGCTCACGAATGCCCTATTCCAGAGGGCATGGAAATACATCTATTTTTAAACAAATGGGCCAGTGCCACAATGGGAATTGAGATTTACAGCTAACAACAGATCAGATTTTCCCAGGCCCGATTGGGGTCACCAATTACACCCATGTAGGCATCAAGACACCAAGGGTTATCCCCTGAGGACAAGGAGGGGTAAGCATGGATATGGAGAAGCACTACAATATCTACTACAATGAGCTTGCATTGAGCAGTTGATTGGCATCTTGAATATTTGCTTCCATTGCCATGACCGTTTCAGTAGTGCACTCCAGTATGAGTGAACCAGAGCGTCTGGTACTCTGGAGATTTACTGTGTGCTGCACAACATGACTGTACAAAGAGTACTGGAGCTGGATGAATAGAAGGTCCAGGAATGCTACTCTTCCTAGGATGAGGACAGAGGAAGGAGAAGAGAAAGAGGAGGACAAAGGGGAAGGGTGAAGACAATCAACACATGAGAAATTAATGATGAAACAGAGATGGAGAGCTTCCCCCAGATGACCGTTAAGTATAATTACCAGAATGGCATCTTGCGTTCACACCCACTTCCAAGGGGTGATCTCCCTGTCACTGAGGAAGTGTTAGAGGCAGCCTGCTCCATTGTATCCACCCGTTATATCTGTGGCTTCAGTTTTTGTTGTATAGATGTCCATGGGGACTCCTCCACAGATTGCTCAGTCTGCATCATTGCAGGGCCAACCACTGTCACAAGGCCTTGTGGCAGGGATGGGTCCTGATCTGAAGGGACCGAGGAGGTGAGAATATCATCCGAGTGGTGTCTCCATCACCAGCCTCTTCTTGGCATTCTGGCTTACTGAATGAGGCTACTGATTGTAGCACAGTTGGCTCCAAGAGCCTCTGCGCCACCTGTGTCACTGAGCAGAATTGAACTCCTTCTGTGCATGTCAGGGTGCTGCTCCTGCATCCACTCAGTGTGGTGCCGCATAGCATTCTCCAAGAGGATGGGCCACACGCTCAAAGGAGGAGTTCAGGTGCTCAAATCCATGAGTCATAACAGTGCACATGCGCCACCTCAATGCCTCAAGAACCTGCAGCAATTAGGAACGCGCATGTCTCTGGTGCCTAGGTAAGACCATCCTTTTTTTGTGAGGATCTTCTCCTCTATTCTCCGAGGAGGGACTGCCGACAGTTGAGCCTGTCCTTCGTTTGCTTACCAGGGAGCTGCTGTTCACTCAGTGATCTCCATTCTAAGTTAGATTTAAGTCTAACTGAGGTGAGTGTGTCTGCACCGCTGGTTGGTGCAGAGGTAGGTGTAATGGGTCTGGAATGTCTCTCCCTGATGAGAAGGCTGGCACTGAATGGTGGCTGCATTCTTCTCCCACTCCACACCAGGCGTATGGGAAACACAAGAAGGTGGTGATGAAAACTCGGACTAACTGGAGAAGAGGCATTGATAATGCTCTTCATGGCTTCCAGTCTTGCTTTTGCCGATGGTCTGCCACTATAGCATGCTCATAATGTCCAGCACCACCTTCTCCATTAGTTCCAAGTTGATTAGGCCATTACACCACCATCCCAATGGTGTGAGCTCTCTTTACTTGCAGGATGAGGAGAGAATAATGTCTGAGTTTCCTGGCCTCATGTATCTATTGCGCCACGACATTGAGAAGGGCTGTTACTTGTGATGTCCCGTTCTCAATTTCACCTGTAAGGGTGGCTGATTTCTCAGTGATTCAACTTGGCATGTGCTCTGATAATGTTCAGGAGATGTACCGATATTGAGTCTATTCAGCGCATATATACATACTGTTGCAGAATTAGAGGCCTGTCACTCAGTTATCCTTTTTGAAGCACCTTCCAAATCTGATAAGATCATTGAATGTTTTACGACACTGGATCCACATCCTATTGGTCACTGCTCTGCTGCTGAGCTTCTCACTAATCCCCAATCTCCATCCCCTTGGTTTCTCCGCCTCTACCTGCTACTGGGAACAAAGGGCATGATTTAACGGGAAAAAGAGTCCCATTGTGGGGGTGTTTAGTGGGCTATTTCCTGGCACTTGTAGCACCAGGAATAACCCGGGCCTCGGCAGGGAACCCTTTCATTTCCTGCACTTAGGAGCTCTGCCTGTCAGTGCAGGAAGAGATTGAGGCGCCATTTAAAAATGGTGTCTTGGTTTCTCAATCCGCCAACACGACCCAACTTACCTGTTGGTGAGTCCTCGTGCCACCCGCACTCCACCTCATAACGGCAGGGCACACCTGGGACCAAATCCGGCACTGCTCAGATGGCACTTCCAGGCTGTCAGTCACTGCCAAGGTGCCATGGCACTGTCAGGGTGTCAAGGTGGCACTTCCAGGCTGTCAGTCACTGCCAAGGTGCCATGGCACTGTCAGGGTGCCCAGGTGGCACTTCCAGGCTGTCATCGCACTGCCAAGGTGCCATGGCACTGTCAGAGTGTCAAGGTGGCACTTCCAGGCTGTCAGTCACTGCCAAGGTGCCATGGAACTGGCAGGGTGTCAAGGTGGCACTTCCAGGCTGTCATCGCACTGCCAAGGTGCCACGGCACTGTCAGGGTGTCAAGGTGGCACTTACAGGTGGTCAGGCACTGCCAAGGTGCCACGGCACTGTCAGGGTGTCAAGGTGGCACTTACAGGTGGTCAGGCACTGCCAAGGTGCCATGGCACTGTCAGGGTGCCCAGGTGGCACTTCCAGGTGGTCAGTCACTTCCAAGATGCCGTAGGACTGCCAAGGTGCCCAGGTGGCACTTCCAGGCTGTCATCGCACTGCCAAGGTGCCATGGAACTGTCTGGGTGCCCAGGTGGCACTTCCAGGTGGTCAGGCACTGCCAAGATGCCTTGGCACTGTCAGGGTGCCTAGGTGGTACTTCCAGGTTGTCAGCCACTGTCAAGGTGCCAGGCTGGCTGTGAACATTTCTACGGGTTGCTGATTTGGCTCACTGGGATGGTGAGTTTTGCATTTGATCAGTTTTAAATTAGTACTGTAAAAATATAGTAATTAACCCAGTGGTGCATCTATACATGTAAATCAGCTCCATCCTACAAATGAGCTCAGTACAAAATATTTTGTCCATGGAAATATGAAAAAGGTGATTTGCAGGTTAACGGCATATGCACAGTGTACAGTAATTTCCACTTCTTATAGGTTTTCTTAGCTAACCCAAACAATATATGCTTAAAGATTCAACTGCATTTTTCACCCAGTTGTTTCCATAGATCAGAAATGTATGGAGTGAATCAAAAATAACTCACCTGATGAAGGAGCTGCACTCCGAAAGCTAGTTACTCCAAACAGACCTGTTGGACTTTAATCTGGTGATGTAAGATTTCTTACTGTGCCCACCCCAGTCCAACGCCGGCATCTCCACATCAAAAATGAATAGGCAATGTTCGAGCTTGTGTTATGCTTGTATCTCAGTTATGTAGTCTAAAATCTCATTGACTCAGGACATATTCTACAGAATAAAATTGAATTATGAAGATGCAAATACAAGAGTGGAGAACCACAAGAAAGATGAGACTGAACGGCAATTTTCCCAACTTATTATTATGTAGCTGAATTAGTATCTCAATGTAGTGTGTTATAAAGAAATTCATAAAGAAATTGACTTAATAGATCTGCTTATGAAACAGATTGAAGGACTAAATTGGAAGGAGAAATAGTTGACAGAACCCGTATAAAAATTATGAACTGAGACTTTGCATTAAACAAGTGCTCACTCCTGACCTCAAAGAAAGATTCCATAAAAGGGGCTCGCAATTTCTGAGGCATGAATTCCACCTCCCCCAATGTTCATTTAATTCTGGCACTAGCTATAGGGGATCTCTGGTGTCCAGAAACAATTATGTCATCAAGCAGGCTAAGCCATCAAACTCATATTGAATAATTCTCACAGACAGCAAACCAGGAAGTACTGAACAGTTACATTTATCATTTCTAGTTCACAATGCTACAGAATGGTAAATGAAAATTGGGACATACACATGGAATTAAGGTATAAACTGAAACTACATAAACACTGAAAGAATCTTTGTTATTTAAAAAATTCATGGAATTTGTATCACGGAATGGAGAGATTTGACTTTCCACAAATATATAATTATTTTTATGATTTGTGATTGAATAATTGTGATTTAACTAAAAATCTAGTTACACATTATTTCACAAGATGTGAATTTTTCAAGATTTTTTAAAGCAAGGCCCAGCAAGTGAAAGTTGGAGGTTTACATCAAATCAGTGATTTCTCATTGATTTCCAGCTAAAAGGACTTCAACTACGCACTCCACAAAAGAGTGAAGAATAATTGATAGCAACTTCTGTATTTCCATATTTAAGTGTATTTGTGTGGGCGCCAAAAATGACTGAGTTCCAGAAAAATAGCAGTGAACGCCGATAGTTTTGCTGTCGCTACACCTGCAAAATCCATAATATCTGAAAAGGTTCCAAGGGCGTTAATCTTGCAAAGCAAGAGCTGGGAAATAATTCTGCTGTCAATGTCCTGGACCTCTGCTCTGAACTTGCACCACTCAATTTCACAACCTGCATTTCTTTCTGATGGATATAGCTCCTTTAAAAGGTGTGAAGTGGTTCAATGAAACTAATCATTTTAGGCCGAAAACTAATCAATCATTCGAGCTTTCAAAGTGTTGATGGGGAACAAATGCAAACTTCTTTGCTGAGCATTTTGTTTTTAAATATCTGTCTGGTAAGGTATAGTGGAAATTTTTTCCTCATTAAAACAATTGAGCTCGTTCCACAATCTGCTTCCACCACACTCTCCAGGTAGTTCATTCCAGATCCTAACCTGCTGCATAAAAAATCTCTTCTTCGTGCCGTTGACGCTTCTTTTTCCAATCACCTTAAATCGATGTCCTCCAGTTCTGGATCCTTCTGTTCGTGGGAATAGTTTCTCCTATCTACTCTGTCCAGACCCTTCATAATTTTGAACACTTCAATCCAACCTCTTAATTGTCCCTTCACTTATGAGAGCAGCCTTGTTTCTCCAACCTGTACACATCTCTGAAGTTCCTCAGCCCTGGAACCCTTCTGATGAATTGTTTCTGAACCCTGTTGAATGCCTATGGTGCACAAAAGTGGACCCAATACTCCAGTTGATGCTGAACCAGTGTTTTGTAATGGTTCACCATAATTTGCTTGGCTTTGTACTTATGCGTGTAAGACATACAATTTCAACACTTGCATATGACACAAAATTTGAAAGTATCATTGTAATAACCCTTACGAGGTCCATGGGGATACACTAATTGATCTTCCCGTTGGCCTCGTAGAATGTGAGCTTCCCTGTTAGTGGGTGGAGGCCCACCCATCTGGGGCTCGTTACCTTGCTCTGTAAAAGCCGGCCTAGACAGAGACCGGCATCCTCGTGGTCCCGATCGGAACCTATTCTGTTGTATGCTGCCATCGTGGCAGTTTCCTTGACCTTAAATAAACTCCAGTTAACTTACCTTCTCAGGCCTCCTGGATCTTTATAATCATGAACTGTGAGGAGGCCAGAGAGAAACGTCAAGAGGACGTAGGTAGGATGGTGGAATAGGTGGGACGGAAGGCAGATGAAGTTTAATGCAGAGAGTGAGAATGATTCACCTTGGTAGCAAGAACAAAAGGAATGTAAAATTAAGGGCACCATTCGAAAGGGGTGCAGGATCTGGGAACATCTGTGCACAAATAATTAAAGTAGTCAGGGTAGTTGAGAAGGTGACTAATAAAGCAAAGAGGATCCAGGAATGTATAAACAAGGCAGAGAGTGATGATTCTGTCAATGGACAGCTTAGCCTCCTTTCTCAAAGCAAGCTGATTTATTTTTCGTGGTTCCTGCCCAGCATCACATTGGAACAAAATCTTCATCCCAGCTGTCACTTCTTCAGTGATGGATATTACAATAATATGCTAATGTATACAAAGAAAATCAATATTACAACCAACAAGAAGTGCAAACAAATGAGTAACAATGAAATTAGATAGTTCACAGAGTATTTAAACATCGAGGGGCCAATATCAACGCCAATATTGATGGCTCTGGCCATCAACAGTTGAAGCCAGATCAGTTGTTAATTTAAAATCTGAGATAGATATGCAAATATATGAAGGGAAATGGGCCAGAGGCCGGTATATGGAGTTAGGTCACAGATCAGTCATGATCTCGCTGAATGGTGGGACAGGTTTGAAGGGCTGAATGGCCTCCTCCTGTTCCTATGTTCCTATTAAGATTCCAGTTTCACAAATATGCTTTTATGACACCACCAGTTCTTTTTCGAGATGGAGATTGACTTTAAGAAGTTAGAGGCTCACTGCGTTCCTGTCACCCCCAAATAGTGAGCTGTGTAGAAGTAGATAAACCAATGTCATCAGGCAGGCAGAGCAAGCACATTGCTTGGTGATGACAAAAATGATTTGGATCTCCCACTGTCTAATGTCCATACAATTGGCATCACAAATAAAAATAGATTTTTTATAATCAACTGCGGCCCGCTTTTTTGTCACTATTTCATTATGCCATTCCCAAAGCTTACCTCTCTGTCTTTTCTACTGTTTCATCTTTAAGCTTTTTTGTTTTTGCTGCATTTTTTCTTTGTTCTGATGATCTTCTCTCCCTTCTGCTTTGATTTTTCTATCAGCTACATTCCTCCACACTAAAATGGTGATTTATTTTTCTATTATTTTTCTTATGTCTACAACATTTCACCTACTCATTATCCTGCTTGCCACCATTTACTTTGATCTCTTGTTTTCAGAAAATGTGATTACTCATAAAAGCTCCGTCAAGACCCAACGGCCTGTTCTCATCTTTTTCTCTGAGACACAAGGTCAAGTTTAAGAGATCTACTCATCAGTACTCATTTGCTGCACTGGCTGTTGATTACAACTACCGATTTAATTTGAATATATTACTAAATCATTGCAATATCTAATTTTCAAATCAAGCGGATGCCAATCACTGGATTGTAAATCAATGCAGCATCTGTCCTTTACCAATAAACTCAAGGGAATCTCCATGGTAACAATAAGGGAATTGGCATAAAGTTATGGAGTGATTCACAATAAGCCAAATTATACTGGATTACCTGTCAAAACAGGACTGTGAGGACAAACAATTTACAAATTAGGTTTGTGCTAATGAGATGAGTTTCTATAATAATATCAAAACAGCCCTGGGGAATTAGACAGTGAAAACCTTTGAAACATTAATTTTCCACTTGCAAGCTCGCCAGCATCACTCACCCTCAACCGTGCCCTGCTGAATTCTCGACATTCACCTGATTAAAGAATTTGGAAAATCAAAGAATTTTCGTACTGCATCGGATATATAGGGCGTGATTTAATGGAAATAAAACCGAGTTCCATTTTGGGTAAGTTTAGCCAGGTTTTTCCAGACGCTTACAGCGCCGAGAACGACCCCGCTACTAAACGGGACTTTGCTTCATTTCAGGGCCTTGGCGAGGGGCGCCCCGCCAAGGCCGCACTTCGACTTAATTTTACCGGCCTTGTTGTGTCCCGAGTGGGGCGCGACAAGGCTGATAGATCACGTCCATAACATACCAGAGGGGGTTGAATAAAGCTAAAGTAATTATGGTCTGGGCAGTGCAGAAGAGTAAACGCTCAGCACAGTGACCACCAGTGACAGAAAGTGATGCCAAATATCCACACGGTAACCTAGCTACACCAATAGGTCACAGTTCCACTTTTAACACAATCAGTTGCACACAATCCTACGTTTGCCAAGTGCTGTGCCAACAATTAATCACTTTAATGTAGACCTTCTTTTTCACAGGTCGTAATAAGGCTGGGGATTCTTCACAGGATTTTGCTAAAGGGAAGCTTCAGGAAGGCAAGGGGTTAGCTATGTATTACCTGCTTCATTGTAAATTTAAATCCGACTACAATATTTTGAGTCAAATTTCTTTTCATCGTCTCAGTGGTCATGTTGTGAATATTTATATTCTAATTTGTTATAACTGTAACAAATGTAGAAATTGTCTTCAATAGAATTTGATCTCAATTAATCAGGGTTCAAAATGTACTCTGCTCCTTAGGGAGTCAAAGTACTGATAAACTGCGGAACAGTGAAAACTCCTGTTCAGGAGTCAGCTAAGAAAAAGGTGCCTCATCCAAATGTTAATTGAATTATACAATATACATGCATTGACTCGCAACATGTATTTATGCAGTGTGCTCAGGCTTTCAAAATGGGAAAGGAAGTGAGAAGGGCAAGGTGGAACCTCTGCTGACCATAGAGGTGTCTCTCTTACCTTGGTGAACATTGCAGCCTGGGACATTAGCACATTGAATGAATACTGAAGTGGGGCTGGAAAACTGGCTGCTGCTGTTGTTGGTCTGGAATCCTCGTAGTGCCACATTGTGGGAGTAACTAGCAGCCTATACAATAACCTACCTGTTACAGAGCCCACCCACCTGAAACTGAAACCTCCTGCCCCTTACTGAACCCACCCACCTGTTACTGAAACCACCCACCTGTTACTGAACCCACCCACCTATTACTGAACCCACCCACCTATTACAGAAACCACCCACCTGTTGCTGAACACACCCACCAGTTACTGAACCCACACACCAGTTACTGAACCCACACACCTGTTACTGAACCATCCACTGTTACTGAATATTTCCACCTGTTACTGAATGCACCCACCTGTTACTGAACCCGCACACCTGTTACTGAACCCACACACCTGTTACTGAACCCACCCACCTGTTACTGAACCCACACACCTGTTACTGAACCCACACACCTGTTACTGAAATCACCCACCTGTTGCTGAAACCACCCACCTGTTACTGAAAGCGGCCACCTGTTGCTGAACACACTCACACGCACCTGTTGCTGAAACCACCCACCTGTTGTTAAACACACACACCTGTTACTGAAATCACCCACCTGTTGCTGAAACCACCCACCTGTTAGTGAAAGCGGCCATCTGTTGCTGAACACACACACACACACCTGTTACTGAGACCACCCATCCATTACCGAACCCATCCACCTATTACAGAAACTACCCACCTGTTGCTGAACACACACACCTGTTCCTGAAACCACCCAACTGTTACTAAAACCACCTCCCTGGTCCTGAAACCACCCACCTGTTACAAAAACCACCTCCCTGGTCCTGAAACCACCCACCTGTTGCTGAACACACACACCTGTTACTGAAATCTCCCACCTGTTGCTGAATACACACACTTGTTACTGAAAGCAGCCACCTGTTACTGAAACCACCCACCTGTTACTGAAAGTACCAACCTGTTGCTGAACACACCCACCTGTTACTGAACCCACCCACCTGTTACTGAACCCACACACGTGTTACTGAAATCTCCCACCTGTTGCTGAATACACACACTTGTTACTGAAAGCAGCCACGTGTTACTGAAACCACCCACCTGTTACTGAAACCGCCCACCTGGTGCTGACCACACCCACCTGTTACTGAAACCTCCCACCTGTTACTGAAATCTCCCACCTGTTGCTGAATACACACACTTGTTACTGAAAGCAGCCACGTGTTACTGAAACCACCCACCTGTTACTGAAACCGCCCACCTGGTGCTGACCACACCCACCTGTTACTGAAACCTCCCACCTGTTACTGAAATCTCCCACCTGTTGCTGAATACACACACTTGTTACTGAAAGCTCCCACCTGTTTCTAAACATGAACCTATTACTGAAACCACCTGCCTGTTGTTAAACACACACACCTGTTACTGAAAGAACCCACCTGTTGCTGAACACACACACCTACCTGTTGCTGAAACCACCCACCTGTTGCTGAACACACACACCTGTTACTGAAAGCGGCCACCTGTTGCTGAACACACACACACACCTGTTACTGAGACCACCCGCCTGTTGTTAAACACACACACCTGTTACTGAGACTACCCGCCTGTTGTTAAACACACACACCTGTTACTGAGACCACCCGCCTGTTGTTAAACACACACACCTGTTACTGAAATCACCCACCTGGTGCAGAACACACACACCTGTTACTGAAACCACCCACCTGTTACTGAAACCACCCACCTGTTACTGAAACCACCCACCTGTTACTGAAACCACCCACCTGTTGCTGAACACACACACTTGTTACTCAAACCACCCACCTGTCGTTAAGCACACATACCTATTACTCAAACCACCCACCTGGTGCTGAACATACCCACCTGTTATTGAAACTGCCCACCTGTTACTGAACCCACACACCTGTTACTGAACCCACACACATGTTACTGAAATCACCCACCTGTTGCTGAAACCACCCACCTGTTACTGAAAGCGGCCACCTGTTGCTGAACACACACACACACACCTGTTGCTGAAACCACCCACCTGTTGTTAAACACACACACCTGTTACTGAAATCACCCACCTGTTGCTGAAACCACCCACCTGTTACTGAAACCACCCACCTGTTACTGAAACCACCCACCTGTTACTGAAACCACCCACCTGTTACTGAACACACACACCTGTTACTGAACACACACACTTGTTACTCAAACCACCCACTTGTCGTTAAGCACACATACCTATTACTCAAACCACCCACCTGGTGCTGAACATACCCACCTGTTATTGAAACTGCCCACCTGTTACTGAAACCACCCACCTGTTACTGAACCCACCCACCTGTTACTGAACCCACCCACCTGTTACTGAACCCACCCACCTGTTACTGAACCCACCCACCTGTTGCTGAACACACACATGTTACTGAAACCACCCACCTGTTGCTGAACACACACAAGTTACTGAAAGCGGCCACCTGTTGCTGAACACACACACACACCTGTTACATCGAAGCTTCAGTCCTCATGGGTGTGTCTGATGCCTGGAAGATCGCATTTTTCCTCACAACAGTGGGTGATCAAGCCATTGAACTATTCAACTCTTTTCACTTCACCGAAGGTCAGGACAAGACAAAATTTCAGACCATCCTGGACAAGTTTGACAGTCACTGTGAAGTGGACACCAATGAAATCTTCGAGCGCGACATATTCACACAGCGTCTACAAGGTAAAGATGAATCTTTCAACTCCTTCTTAACTAACCTCCGCCTGCTAGCGCTGTCCTGTAACTTTGGTGATATTGCTGACTCCATGATCAAAGATCAAAGCGTTTTTGGAATTCACTCTGATCCTCTGAGAGAGCAGCTACTGAAAATAAAGCATATGACCCTGCCAGTCGCGATTGAAACATGCACAGTGCATGAGCACGCAAAAAATCGCTATGTACAAATTGGCTGAAAATGAGAAACTTGCCTCCCATGAGGCAGAGAGTGTGCAGGCCACCTCCCGGATGCAGCGGCATTGATGAAAGCGGCCATTTCACGCACTTTTCCCGGAGCCCCACGCATGCGAGATGCGAACAGGATAACGAAGCGGCCGACACCCGCGCTGTGCATGTGCGACGACAGCGGAGCGTCAGGACGCCGATGTCATGACTTGCTCGAACTGTGGCAACGCCCACTTAAAGAAACACTGCCCTGCAAGAGGCAGGCGATGTTTAAACTGCAGGAAGCCTGGACACTATGCAGCCTTGTGCAGGTCTGCACCACCAGTCAGGGGCCAGCGCTCCCAATTCCGACGACGGTGCGTTCAGAGTGTACAACAACGATTACAGGATTCTGATCCTGGCAGCACAACGGACCCAGACGAAGAACGCCTGGACTCCGCCTACTGTGTGGGCATCATTACCAAATGTGAATATGCCACATCCAATTCATCACAAATTCAACCCCATCCTCGCTGTGGATTCGGAGGACGAATGACTTTCCTTCTCTCCATGTATTCGAAATTAACCCTCACAGATCCTTCCTTCCCTTTGGTTGTACTTTTTGCTCCAACACATCTAGATTCCAACCACAATAAAATCAGTTCAAATTTTTAAACAACCTTGCTTAACTATCCCTCACTGGCACCAATTTCCTTCATATTAATGCAGCACACGGCCTGTGATGCAGGTCAACCACTGCTCCATCCAGGACACAAGTGCTTCTGCCAACTTCCTCTCACAGACAGATTTCAAACGCATCAATAAGCCCCCCAATGTCCTTCCAGCAGCCAGTTTTACACAACAACATCCTCCAATGTGGATCTTCAGGCCAGCATTAACGGCATCCTCGCTCAGTATCCGGATGTGTTCGACGGGATGGGCACGCTGCCATATTGATACAAGACACTGCTACGACCTGATGCCAAGCCAGTGGCCCACGCACCACTCCCTCCTGGCTCCGTTGAGGGAGTGCCTGAAGGCACAGCTCAAGGATCTTCAGCAACAGGGCATCATTTCCAAGGTAACCGAACCGACTGACTGGGTCAGCTCGATGGTATGTGTTAGAAAGCCTTTGGGAGATATGCGCATCTGCATTGATCCCAAGGATCACAATAAGAATATAATGCGTGAAAACTACCCCATCCCGAAGCGGGAGGAACTCACCAGTGAGATGGCACACGCACGTTTTTTTGACCAAGTTAGATGCGTCCCATGGATTTTGGCAAATCCAGCGAGATGAGTCCAGTAGAAGGCTCTGCACCTTCAACACTCCTTTTGGCAGATACTGCTCTCATCGCATGCCTTTAGCATTGTCGCGGCATCGGAGATCTTCCATCGCATCATGAAGCAGATGGTGGAGGGCATTGAAGGTGTTCGTGTGTACATGGATGATATCATCATATGGTCCACGACCCCTGAAGAGCATGTTTCCCGTCTCCAGCAGGTATTCCGCCGTGTCCATGCCAATGGCCTGAAGCTGAACAGGTCCAAATGTTGCTTTGGCATGTCGACACTCAAGTTTCTAGGTGAGCAGGCCTCCCAGCAGGGCACGCGCCCCGACACAGACAATGTCAAGGCCATCGAAGCCATGAAGGTCCCTGAAGACAAGAAGGCGGTGCTGCGCTTCCTAGGCATGGTCAATTTTCTGGGCAAGTTCATCCCAAACCTGGCCTCACACAACACGGCCCTACGAAATCTGATGAAAAAGTCCACTGCCTTTGAGTGGAAGGCATCACATCAGGCAGAGTGGTTGGAGCTGAAAGCCAAGCTCACCACTGCACCCGTCTTGGCAGTTTTCGACCCAGACAGGGAAACGAAAATCTCGACAGATGCGAGCCAGGATGGCATCGGTGTGGTGCTGCTTCAACGCGATGACACTTCATCCTGGGCACCGGTAGCCTACGCATCGAGGGCCACGACGCCCACCAAAACAAGGTATGCGCAAATAGAGAAGGAATGCCTGGGTCTTCTCACTGGCATTCTCTAGTTTCACAACTATGTCTACGGCCTGCCGACATTCACTGTGGAGACGGATCATAGGCCTCTGGTCCACATTATCCACAAGGACCTGAACGACATGACGCCTCGGTTGCAGCGCATCCTCCTCAAACTCAGAAGGTACGGCTTTGACTTAGTGTACACGCCTGGCAAGGAGCTCATCATCGCTGATGCATCGTCCCGCTCCATCACCTTGCCCAGTAAACCGCTGGAAATCATCCAGCAGATTGAATCACAGGTGCAGCTGTGTGCTAGCACCCTCCCGGTGTCTGATGAGAAGGTAGTTCGTATCCGTGAGGAGACAGCTAAAGACCCCATCTTGCAGCGTGTCATGCACCACCTTGCCAATGGCTGGCAGAAAGGGCAGTGCCCTCAACTTTACAATGTATAGGACGACCTGATGATGATTGATGGTATCCTCCTCAAGCTGGACCTGATTGTCATTCCACTCAGTCTCCAGAGTTTGGTGCTCTGCCAAATCCATGAGGGACACCTAGGCGTCGAGAAGTGCAGACGCAGAGCCAGGCAGGCTGTCTACTGGCCCGGTATTAGCCAGGACATCTCGAACATGGCCCTCAACTGTGCGACCTGTCAACGCTTCCAGCCAGCGCAGAGCAAGGAAACGCTCCAGCAGCATGAAGTCGAGACCTCCCCGTGGTCCAAGGTTGGCATCAACCTCTTTTGTGCGAATGGTTGTGACTACGTGTTGATTATTGACTATTTCTCCAATTACGCTGAAGTCGTGAAGCTCTCAGACCTCACATCTCGGACCGTCATCAAGGCCTGTAAGGATTTGTTCTCCAGGCATGGTATGCCACTCACTGCCATGAGTGACAATGGCCCGTGCTTCAACAGCCATGAGTGGCCTATGTTTGCCAAGTCATGCCATTTCAAACATGTCACTTCCAACCCACACTATCCGCAGTCCAATGGGAAGATTGGACCCTGACCCTGGTGAGTGAGGAGAGGAAAAGGAAAAGAAGATCTCCCCCCCCCCCCCCCCATCTTCCAAAAAAAACAAAGACTTGGAAAGAAAACCTTTAAAGGGAGGAGGAAAATATTTCTTCTTTTTGTCTTTTTTTAATCTTTTTTCTTTTTTTCTACCACTTTAAAAAAATATTTCCCTAGAAAAAATGCCAGAAGGGAGCCAGAGCAGAGGGAGAAGAGGCACCAAAAGCAAACGGGACGATACGATGTGAGCCCGTTCAGATGAGCCAACCGTCACACGAAGCGGGAGATCCAAAGCCATGCTGCAACAAAAAGACCTGGTCAGACAGGAGTATTTCCCCCCTGGGCCAGAGGGCAACTGGAAGGCAGCCTTTGCCGAGGCGCTGAGGGAACATCAGCAGGGAAACAAGGCAGAGACTAGAGCAGACATAGAGGCCGCAGTACTGGCAGCAATGGCCAAGGCCCTCGTGGAGGTGCAGCTCGCCCTGGGCAGAGCAGAGAAGAAACTGGAAGCCCAAGAGAAAAAAGTGGAAGCCCAAGAGGAGAAACTGGAAGCCCAAGGGGCAACTATTAAGGAGCTGGAAAAGGCCGCAACTGACATGAGCGACCGGATGATGGCCCTGGAGAGAGAGGCGGCGAGACTGGGCACAACGCAGGGCAGCCTGAAGGGCAGGGTGGACGACCAGGAAAACAGCTCAAGACGACAAAATGTCAGGATAGTGAGCCTACCAGAGGGGATCGAGGGTAGAAACCCCACGGCCTACGTGGCTGAGATGCTGGGCAACTTAGTGGGGAGGGAAACTTTCCCCGACCCACCAGAAATGGACAGAGCACACTGGTTGCTGCGCCCGAAGCCCAAGGTGGGGGCCACCCGAGGGCAGTTATAGCTAAACTGCACCGGTACCAAGACAGGGAAACAGTCCTGTGCTGGGCCAGGAAAAACAGAACGTACAAAAGGGAAGGACACTTCATTAGAATTTACGAGGACATTGGGGCAGACCTAGCCAGGAGACGGGACAAATTTAACAGAGCGAAAGCAGCTCTTCACAAGAGCAAAGTGCGTTTCGGTATGCTGTACCCAGCGAAACTCTGGGTCACATACCTGATGAGACCATCAATTCACGTGACACGTGGTTAGAAGTGAACAGTGGTATAATCGTCTTACAACAGAGCCTGCCTGTGACGAGATGAACTCTAGATGAACTGGCAGGCAGGCTCCGACTGCCAAGCTTTATACAACCAGTGGGGGGGGGGAGGAGTCATGTGCAGAGCCAAGGGTGGAGCCCAGTACCAACTTTCCTACATTCCCAGTACACCTCCCCCCACTGGTTTAGCTCACTCAGCTAAATCGCTGGCTTTTAAAGCAGACTAAGCAGGCCAGCAGCACGGTTCGATTCCCGTACCTGCCTCCCCGGACAGGCGCCGTAATGTGGCGACTAGGGGCTTTTCACAGTAACTTCATTGAAGCCTACTCGTGACAATAAGCGATTTTCATTTCATTTTCAGGGGCAGAGCCGCACAACTGCTCGTGTGCCGAGCTTACAGAGGCATGGTACAACATGTGTGATAACAGTGTGAACACTGAGCATCGAAGTTCCGAAACGGAGAGGGTTCGGGAGAAAAATGCGACTGGTCTCCCTGCCTGATTTAATGTGGCTGCAAGAGCGACCTCTGAGGCATCGCTCTCAACCTGGAAAGAGACAGATTCATCCACCGCCTGCATGGCTGCTTTGGCGATGTCCTCCTTGATGCAGTTGTAGGCCTGGCGTGCCTCAGCTGACAGGGTAAAAAGTGTGGCCTTAAAGAGTGGGCGGGCTTTGTCCGCATATTGAGGGACCCACTGGACATAATATGAAAAGAACCCCAGGCACCGTTTGAGGGCCTTGGGGCAATGGGGAAGGGGGAGTTCTAAGAGGGGACGCATACGGTCCGGGTCAGGTCCCAGGACTCCGTTTTCCACGACATATCCAAGGATGGCTAGTCTGGTTGTGCGGAAAATGCATTTCTCCTTGTTGTACGTGAGATTAAGCTTCTGGGCCGTCTGGAGGAATCGATTGAGGTTGGCATCATGGTCCTGCTGGTCATAGCCGCAGATGGTGACGTTGTCCAAGTACGGAAATGTGGCCCGCAGCCCGTACTGGTCCACCATTCGGTCCATTGCTCGTTGGAACACCAAGACCCCATTTGTGACGCCAAAGGGAACCCGGAGGAAGTGGAAGAGGCGGCCATCTGCCTCGAACGCCGTGAAGTGGCGGTCCTCCGGGCGAATTGGGAGTTGGTGGTATGCAGACTTCAGATCCACCGTGGAGAAAATCCAATACTGGGCGATCTGATTCACCATGTCTGCAATCCTGGGGAGGGGGTACGAGTCGAGGAGCGTAAACCGATTAATAGTCTGACTATAGTCTACGACCATGCGGAATTTTTCCCCGGTCTTGACGGCCACCACCTGAGCTCTCCAAGGACTGTTACTGGCCTCTATGACTCCCTCATGTAGGAGCCTCTGGACCTCGGTTCGAATGAACACCCTATCCTGTAGGCTGTACCGCCTGCTGCGAGTGGCTACGGGTTTACAGTCCGGAGTGAGATTGGCAAAGAGAGGAGGGGGGGGGGGGGGGGGGGGGGATTCGCAGCGTGGCTAGGCTGCAGATAGTGAGTAGGGGTAGAGGTCCGCCGAAGCTGAGGGTGAGACTCTTGAGATTGCACTGAAAATCGAGTCCCAGTAAGAATGGGGCGCAGAGTTCGGGCAGGACGTATAGTTGAAAATTAGAGTAACTAGCGCCTTGGATCGTTAGAGTTGCGACGGTGCGTCCTTGGATGTGGACAGAGTGGGAACCCGAAGCAAGGGAGATAGTTTGCCGTGCAGGAAAAACAGGGAGCGAACAGCGTCTTACCAGATCTGGGTGTACAAAGTTCTCGGTGCTCCCGGAGTCATAAAGGCACGGTGTACTGTACCCGTTGATTTGGACCGTCGTCATAGAGTTGTGGAGATGTTTTGGGCGAGATTGGTCCAGTGTGACTGCGTTGAGTTGCGGGTCGGCGGTGGCTCGGTCGGCTGCGCTGGGGTGGTCGCAGTCTTCAATCAAAATTTCTGAGTTTGGAGAGGTGGAGCCCAAGATGGCCGCCCCCGTGGATCGCACGTGGTGGGCGGCGAGGAAGATGGCGTCCAAGATGGCGGCCCCCTTGAGTCGCACGTGGTCGGCCGCGTGGTGGGGGTCCGCCAAGTTGGCGGCCCCCATGGATCGCACGTGGCGGGCGGAGTCGGGGTATAGGCCGCAGCATTCTGGGGCCTGCGGGCCTGCGAGTGCGGAGAGCGGTTGCTTTGTGCCGCGGGAGGGTTAGGGGCTGGGGCCTTCCTTGCCAGACACACTCTGGCGTAGCAACCTTTTCACCCGCAGCTGCTGCAGGTCGCGTTGCGGGCCGGGCAGTGCTACCGCGGGTGCTGGGACTGGCCACAAAAGTGGCAGGCTGGGGCAGCATGGTGGCAGGGCGGCCGCGCGGCGCAGGCCTGGGGCAGTCGCTGGTCGGGGGCCCATGACGGGGTCGCGGAGTCCGCAGGAAACGAGGTGAGGCTACGAAACGAGACCTCCATAGTTGTAGCGAGTTCAACAGTTTCTTCTAGATTTTGAGCCCCTTTCTCCAGCAGTCGCTGGCTGCACGTAATTTGATCTAAGGCCTGCAACAAAGACATCGTGGACAGCAAGTTCTCTATGTTCAGCAGCATTTACTGCCTGGTAATTACAGTCCCGGGATAAGGCTTTTAAGTCTCTTAGAAATTCTTCTAGCGATTCTGTGGGGCGCTGGCGGCGAGTAGTAAAAACGTGGCGCGCGTAGACCTCATTGATGGGCCTCACGTACATTTTGTCGAGTAGGGCCAGGGCCTCGGTATATGAGCCGGTACAGTTTAACTGAATAGATATATGATGACTCACCCTTGCGTGCAGTAGGCTGAGTTTCTGCTCCTCCGCCGTTTCTGGGGTGCTTGCTTCAGCCAGGTAGGCCTTAAAACATCGGAGCCAATGTGAAAAGATTTATTTCGCCTCTGCATCCTGTGGGTCGAGTTCCAGTCGATCAGGCTTGAGGGCTGATTCCATAGTCGTTCCTTACTGTTTCTTAAGACGATTAAATTGATGAGACCATCAATTCACGCGACACGTGATTAGAAGTGAACAGTGGTTTTAATCGTCTTACAACAGAGCCTGCCTGTGATGAGATGAACTCTAGATGAACTGGCAGGCAGGCTCCGACTGCCAAGCTTTATACAACCAGTGGGGGGGGAGGAGTCATGTGCAGAGCCAAGGGTGGAGCCCAGTACAAACTTCCGTACATTCCCAGTACACCTCCCCCTAGAGGCAGAGCCGCGCAACTGCTTGTGTGCTGAGCTTACAGAGGCATGGTACAACATGTGTGATAACAGTGTGAATTCCGCTATTATGATTCACCACAATACCAAAAAGAGACCTCACGGTAGCATGGTGGTTAGCATCAATGCTTCACAGCTCCAGGGTCCCAGGTTCGATTCCCGGCTGGGTCACTGTCTGTGTGGAGTCTGCACGTCCTCCCCGTGTGTGCGTGGGTTTCCTCCGGGTGCTCCGGTTTCCTCCCACAGTCCAAAGATGTGCGGGTTAGGTGGATTGGCCATGCTAAATTGCCCGTAGTGTAAGGTTAATGTTGGGATACGGGTTACGTGGGTTTAAGTAGGGTGATCATTGCTCGGCACAACATCGAGGGCCGAAGGGCCTGTTCTGTGCTGTACTGTTCTATGTTCTATGTTCTATGTTCTATGTTCTTCACACCCCCGCCAAAGCAAACAAGTTTATCGAGGAACACGGGCTGGAAAAACATCAGCGAGGGTAGAAATACGGGGCCCCAGGTAAGGGGAAACAGCACGCTGACGAAGGAGGGGGGAGGAGTGAGGCAAGGCCAGCCCCCCCCCCCACCCCTACCAGGGCGAGCGCACCCTGAACAAAGAGAAAACCGCTACCTGAGAGATCGCCACAGGTGGGAGACCAGGCCCCAGCACGAGGGAACGAGAGCAGCGGAGAAGGGAGAGCAAGCGAGGAGAGTGCAGGGTAGGATGGGGGAAGAGCAGGCAGAGAAACGCAGAGGCTGGGCAAAGGAGAAGCGAGACAAAAACACCCGAGTGGGGGTCACCACACAAGTCAGAAAGCTAGCGCTGGGGACATGCAGCAAAGCAGGACCGCTGCACACCCCCAACAGGGGGAAGGCGCCAGGCAGGGAGGGGGGGACCACTCAACAGAGGCGGGAGAGCAAAAGGGGATAGGGAAAGAGGGACAAAGGAGGGATTATACGGGAGAGGGGGGGGGGGGGGGGGGGGAAGGGGGGGGGGAAGTGAGGGACCGTGGGGGAGGGGGCACAGGAAAGGAGGGACCCGGGTTGTGTGGAACACAGGGACGGAGGGACAAACAAGGTAAGAAAAGGAACAGCAATAGGGCTACAAAGTGCCGCAAACAAGGGCTAGAAACAAGGAACCGCTGCAAGCACCCACCCAGTACGGTCTCTGGGCGAAGGGAGACCCAGAGTGCAGGGGACTACCCGCATGGCAGACACACAGTAGGCGGCCATGTCGGGTGCCCCCTGGACAAAGGGAAACCCCGGAGGGCAGGGACCCGACTGCATGGAGAGAGCAGCGACAGCAGCTATCCTGGTCGGCCCCCTAACAAAGGGAAACCCCGGAGCGCAGGGACCCGACTGCATGGAGAGAGCAGCGACAGCGGCTATCCTGGTCGGCCCCCTAACAAATGGGAACCCCGGAGGGCAGAGGCGCGTCCACCAGGTAAATATGGTTAATCCCACAGGAGTGAGGGGACAGTAGCCCCCCACCAGTATAGTCATCTGGAACGTAAGGGGACTCAACGGCCCAGTGAAAAGATCCAGAGTCCTCACCCACTTAAGAAATATGAAGGCCGACATAGTCTTCCTCCAAGAGATGCACCTGAGAGAGCAGGACCGACTGCGGGTAAGAAAGGGCTGGGTGGGACAGACCTACCATTCCTGCTATGGGACGAGGGCCAGGGGGGTGGCAATACTGATCAGCAAATGGACGATGTTTAAGGCGACAAAGACGGTTACGGACCCAGGGGGGCGGTACATCATGGTCAGCCGGGCCCTGGATGGGGCACCGGTAGTACGAGCTAACGTGTAAGCGCCCAACTGGGACGACACGAGCTTCATAAAGAAGACCATCGCAGAAATCACTGACATAGCGACGCACCGACTAATCATGGGGGGGACTTCAACTGTGTACAGGATCCAAAGACAGACAGATCAAACCCCAAAACGGGGAAAACCTCTAGGATGGCAAGGGAACTCGGTCACTTTATGGAACAGATGGGAGTGGTGGATCCCTGGAGGTTCTCTCAACCAGGGGAGAAGGAATTCTCCTTCTTCTCCCCAGTATGCAACGTATACACCAGAATTGACTTCTTTGTGGTGGGGAAAACAGTGCTTCCGGGGATAGACAAAGTGGAATATTCCGCAATTGTGATATCAGATCACGCCCCACACTACATGGACATGAGGCTGGTGACGGGCAGGGTCCCACGCCCCACATGGAGGTTGGATGTTGCCCTACTAGCTGACAAGGCCTTCAGCGAAAGGATAGCGCGGGCCATAGCAGAGTACACGGAGAACAACCAGAACGGGGAGGTCTCACCCTCCACATTCTGGGAAGCGCTAACGGCTGTAATAAGAGGAGAAATCATTGTTTTCAAAGCACGAAGAGATAGGGAGGAAAGGGCGACTAGGCAGCAGCTGGTCGACTCCATACTGGAGGTAGACTGCAAATACTCCGAGGCCCCGACTGTAGAGCTCCTGGCAGAGAGGAAAGAGCTACAAAGGAACTTTGATCTACTCTCCACCAGGAAAGCAGTGCACCAAATCCACCAGACACGTGGGACCCTATACAAACACGGAAACAAAGCCAGCCGCCTGCTGGCACACCAGCTGAGAAAGCAGGCAGCCACCAGAGAAATTACTCAAATCAGGAGTACTCGGGGCACGTTAGAAACAGAATCAGAAAAGATCAACAAAGCCTTCAGGGCCTTTTACCAAGGGCTGTACACCTCAGTGCCCCCAAGGGGAGAGTCTCGGATGAAACGGTTCCTTGATGGACTGGACATACCAGTCGTGGGGGAGGGCAGAAAACGGGACCTGGAAGCACCACTAGCACTGGGAGAGATCATGGACAGCATTAGCTCCATGCAGGCGGGGAAGGCGCCGGGACCAGACGGGTTCCCGGCGGACTTCTACAAAAGATTCGCGACAGCACTGGCCCTGCATCTGCGGGAGATGTTCACAGACTCGCTGGCCAAGGGCACACTGCCACCCACGCTAGCACAGGCCTCAATCTCGCTGACACCTAAGAAGGACAAAGACCCAACGGAATGTGGGTCATACAGACCAATCTCACTACTGAACGCGGATGCCAAAATATTGGCCAAGGTACTAGCCAAAAGGCTGGAAGACTGCGTGCCAGAGATGGTAGCAGTGGACCAAATGGGCTTTGTCAAAGGTAGACAGCTTACTACGAACATTAGACGCCTGCTGAATGTGATAATGACCCCATCTGGGGGAGAACACTGGAGGTGATCGTCTCCTAGATGCAGAAAAGGCCTTCGACAGAGTCAAATGGAAATACCTCATAGAGGTACTGGAGCGGTTCGGGCTTGGAACAGGATTCACCTCCTGGGTAAAGCGCTCCCATGGCGAGTGTACGGACAAACAACACCAACTCCCGATATTTCCAGCTGCACAGGGGCACCAGACAAGGATGCCCACTGTCCCCGCTGTTGTTCGCCCGAGCGATCGAGCCACTAGCAATTGCGCTCAGAGCGTCAAAAAGCGGAAGGGGGATCCAAAGGGGGTGGCAGAGAGCACAGAGTCTCACTCTATGCAGATGAGCTGCTCCTCTACATCTCGGACCCACAAAGCAGCATGGATGGAATCATGGTGCTCCTGAAAGAGTTTGGCTCCTTCTCGGGCTACAAACCCACAAGTAGGTGGGGCAGCACTAACGGGACTGCCGTTAAAACAAGCCCGACACAAATTCCGCTACCTGGGGATCCAAATAGCCCATGACTGGAAAGGGATCCACAAATGGAACCTCACCAGTCTGACAGAGGAAGTAAAAAAGGACCTGCAAAGGTGGAACACACTCCCGCTCTATCTCGCGGGGAGAGTCCAGATGATAAAAATGAACATCCTGCCCAGGTACCTCTTCCTATTCAGATCCATGCCGATCTACATCATCCCCAAGGGCTTTTTCAAAGCACTAGACAAACTAATCATGGCGCTCGTATTAGGAGGGGGGTGGGGGGGGGGGGAGGGGGGAAACACCTTCAAAAGGTGGGGACAGGACAGAGGGACACTGACAGTTAGGGGCCTATACACGGATGGCAGTATCGCAACACTGGGCGAACTGACAGAGAAATTCCAGCTAGCCGTGGGGAATGAGCTAAGGTACCTGCAACTAAAAAACTTCCTATGAAAGGAGACAAGGACATACCCACAACCACCATGACAGACATTACTGGAACAGTTACTGGACGCAAGCATACTAGAGAAAAGGAAACTGTGGCGACATGTACGACCGACTGGTAGAAAGGGCTGACACCGTACTGGACGCAGCAAGAATGAAGTGTTGTGGGTGGGGGGGGGGGGGCAGCACGGTGTCCTAGTGGTTAGCACAGCTGCCTCACGGCGCTGAGGTCCCAGGTTCGATCCCGGCTCTGGGTCACTGTCCGTGTGGAGTTTACACATTCTCCCAGTGTCTGCGTGGGTTTCGCCCCCACAACCCAAAAAATGTGCAGAGTAGGTGGATTGGCCACGCTAAATTGCCTTTGATTGGAAAAAATAATTGGGTAATCTAAATTTCGAAAAATAAAAAAGAAAAGAAAAGAATGAAGTGGGAGGAGGACCTGGGGATGGAGATAGGGTGGGGACTCTGGAACAAAGCACTGCAAAGGGTCAACTCCACCTCCACGTGCGCAAGGCTCAGCCTGACGCAACTAAAAGTGGTACATGGAGCCCACTTAACAAGAAACCGTATGAGTAGGTTCTTCCCGGAGGTGGAGGATAGATGTGAACGGTGCCAAGGAGGCCCGGCCAACCACGCCCACATGTTCTGGTCCTGCCCCAGACTTGTGGAGTACTGGACAGCCTTCTTCGAGGCAATGTCCAAAGTGGTGGGGGTGAGGGTGGAGCTATGCCCGAAAGTGGCGGTCTTCGGGGTTTCAGACCAGCCAGATCTATTCCTGGAGAGGAGAGCCAACGCCCTTGCCTTTGCCTTCCTGATCGCCCGCCGTAGAATCCTGTTTGGCTGGCGGTCAGCAGCACCGCCCAGAGCTGCAGACTGGCTGTCCGACCTCCCGGAATCTCTCCAAATGGAGAAAATCAAATTCGCCATCCGAGGGTCAGACGACGGCTTCCACAGAATCTGGGAGCCATTCACCTAATTGTTCCGGGACCTGTTTGTGGCCAACAAACAAGGAGAAGAATAGCCAGGTAGCCAGGAACCAGCGGAAAGCAGCCAAAGCATGAGAGGGAGAGATAGACCGGGAGAGGGGGGGAGGGACAGCTAAATCTAAGAGGAAGAAGAGGCGAACCGCAGGGGAGGGGGGATGGGGCAGAAGCGGGGGGGGGGGGGGGTGTAGAGGGAAGAGACAGGGAACAATAGAGGAGAGCCAGGGAGGGGGAGGGGGAAGACAGGGAAACATTAACAAACTTGGCATCCACAGGAACAGAGAAAACGGGGAAGACGGGAAGGCTGCAGAAGTGGAAGTGCACACAAGATGACAACGGCAGCGAAGTCCGTCCGGGAGAAGCAAGAGACAACAACACGAACGGATGCCTACATATGTGTGTAAATAACTTTGCCAAGTGTACAGAGCTGCTGCTGTTGAGCGGGGGCATAATACCATCCGTTGACTTCTCGGGGGAAATTAAAACGTCAGCAACAGTAGTGATCCATAGGGGGGGGGGGGGGGGGGGGGGGGGGGGGGGGGTGAGTGCCCCGATGGGAGGGGGTGGGAAGACTGAGGCGCGTGGGGTAATGTCTAGTTAATTGCTATTGTATATTCTCTTTCTGCACCATGTTAATGTTCACTCTATTTTGCTGTGTTAGGATTATTACTATTTATTATGAAAAATTTTGCAAAACTTTAATAAAAAATATTTTTTAATAAAGAAAAAAGGGTGCACATTGTGAAACAGCTCATCTGCAAGGCCGTGGATTATGCTTCTGATATCTACCTCGCGCTGCTTGTGTACAGGGCGACCCCGCTGTCCACTGGCATGTCGCCGGCTCAACTCCTGATGAACAGGGACCTGCGGACGACACTTCCAGCCATACACTTGCACAACCTGGATCACCTCCCGGTGCTGCAGAAGGTGCAGCAGCTCCGAAACCAGCAAAAGCAGGGCTATGATGCTCATGTCACTGATCTGCCCGTGTTATCCCTGGCAGCACTGTCAGCATCAAGATACCGGATAGTGGCTTGTCTGCTCCAGCTGTTGTTGTTCGACAGGCTGCGCCCCACTCGTATGTTGTACGTATGGCTGATGGTTCTGTTGTGCGATGAAACAGACGGGCACTGTGCAATGTTGCCTGCCCGCAACCGCTTTCTTCATTGTTTCCGTCCGTTGCTTTGCCGCCTCCTCGTACCACGAACTACGAGGCCACCAGTCAGGCTTCCATCCCGCCTGTCAAGGCGCCGTCGTCCCCGCCACCACCTCTCCGGCGACCGACAAGGATCAGACGCAAGCCCCAGAGACTGGACTTATGAACATTTGTTTTGTTTGCTATGTTCTCTTTTCTCATATTAGACAGCTGTCTTCACATGTAAATCTGTTCACATATGCCACCACTTGTAAATATGTTAATATATGCAACCACATGTAAGTATGTTCCCATGTGCCAACAAAACATTAAAAAAAGGGGAGATGTCATGGTATGCAGACATGCAGATAATGATATAGAGACAGGCACAGACAGGCAGCTAATGAACACAGAGAACAGGACATAACCAATAAGCAGGCAGGACACTCAGGGGTGGTATCACACTTTGAAAGGCATGAGGCACTCACACTCCGCCTCTTTCCACCGATGAACATCTGCAGAGTGAGTCAGTGTGTATGTACAGTATCACACCTCCAGCACCAGTCTAAGAGCTAGTCTGGTTCAGTCGGACAGTAACCACACTTAGGTTAGCAGAGAGCTGAACTTATAGAGAACTGTGCAAACTGTGCTACTGGTTCAATAAAACAGATTGAACTAACTTCAATGTCTGGAGTATCGTTTGGTTAAAGCTGCATCCAGTTGCAGCCTGTGTTATCCCAGAGTACATAACACGACAGTACCCATCTGTTACTGAACCCACCCACCTGTTACTGAACCCACCCACCTGTTACTGAACCCACCAACCTGTTTCTGAACCAACACACCTGTTACTGAACCCACCCACCTGTTACTGAAACCACCCACCTGTTACTGAACCCACCCACCTGTTACTGAAAGGGTCGAGCTGTTACTGAACCTGAACACCTGTTACTGAAACCACCCACCTGTTACTGAAACCACCCACCTGTTACTGAACCCACCCACCTGTTACTGAACCCACCGACCTGATACTGAACGCAGCCACCTGTTACTGAAACCGCCCACCTGTTACTGAACCCAGCCACCTGTTACTGAAACCACTCACCTGTTACTGAACCCACACACCTGTTACTGAAACCATTCACCTGTTACTGAAACCACCCACCTGTTACTGAAACCACTCACCTGTTACTGAAACCACCCACCTGTTACTGAAACCACCCACCTGTTACTGAAACCACCCACCTGTTTCTGAACCCACCCACCTGTTACTGAACCCACCCACCTGTTACTGAAACCACCCACCTGTTACTGAAACCACCCACCTGTTACTGAAACCACTCACCTGTTACTGAAACCATTCACCTGTTACTGAAACCACCCACCTGTTACTGAAACCACCCACCTGTTACTGAAACCACCCACCTGTTACTGAAACCATCCACCTGTTACTGAAACCACTCACCTGTTAATGAAACCGCCCACCTGTTACTGAAACCACCCACCTGTTACTGAAACCACCCACCTGTTACTGAAACCACCCACCTGTTACTGAAACCACCCACCTGTTACTGAAACCACCCACCTGTTACTGAAACCACCCACCTGTTACTGAACCCACCCACCTGTTACTGAAACCACCCACCTGTTACTGAAACCACACACCTGTTACTGAAACCATCCACCTGTTACTGAAACCACTCACCTGTTAATGAAACCGCCCACCTGTTACTGAAACCATTCACCTGTTACTGAAACCGCCCACCTGTTACTGAACCCACCCACCTGTTACTGAAACCACCCATCTGTTACTGAACCCACCCACCTGTTACTGAACCCACCCACCTGTTACTGAAACCACCCACCTGTTACTGAACCCACACACCTGTTACTGAACCCACCCACCTGATACTGAACACACCCACCTGTTACTGAAACCATTCACCTGTTACTGAAACCACCCACCTGTTACTGAAACCATTCACCTGTTACTGAAACTGCTCACCTGTTACTGAACCCACCCACCTGTTAATGAAACCGCTCACCGGTTAATGAAACCACCCACCTGTTACTGAAACCACCCACCTGTTACTGAAACCACCCACCTGTTACTGAAACCACTCACCTGTTAATGAAACCACCCACCTGTTATTGAAACCACCCACCTGTTAATGAAACCGCTCACCTGTTAATGAAACTGCTCACCTGTTAATGAAAACACCCACCTGTTACTGAAACCACCCACCTGTTACTGAAACCGCCCACCTGTTAATGAAACCACTCACCTGTTACTAAAACCACCCACCTGTTACTGAAACCGCCCACCTGTTAATGAAACCACTCACCTGTTACTGAAACCACTCACCTGTTACTGAACCCACCCACCTGTTAATGAAACCACTCACCTGTTACTGAAACCACCCACCTGTTACTGAACCCACCCACCTGTTACTGAACCCACACACCTGTTACTGAACCTACCCACCTGTTACTGAAACCACCCACCTGTTACTGCACCAACCCACCTGTTACTGAACCCACCCACCTGTTACTGAAACCACCCACCTGTTACTGAACCCACACACCTGTTACTGAAACCCACGCACCTGTTACTGAACCCACCCACCTGTTACTGAAACCTCCTGCCCCTTACTGAAACCACCCACCTGTTACTGAACCCATCCACCTGTTACTGAACCCACACACCTGTTAATGAAACCGCCCACCTGTTACTGAAACCGCCCACCTGTTACTGAACCCACACACCTGTTACTGAACCCACACACCTGTTAATGAACCCACCCACCTGTTACTGAACCCACACACCTGTTACTGAAACCACCCACCTGTTACTGAAACCGCCCACATGTTACTGAAACCACCCACCTGTTACTGAAACCACTCACCTGTTACTGAACCCACCCACCTGTTACTGAACCCACCCACCTGTTACTGAAACCGCCCACCTGTTACTGAAACCACCCACCTGTTACTGAAACCATCCACCTGTTACTGAACCCACCCACCTGTTACTGAAACCACCCACCCGTTAAAGAAACCACCCACCTGTTACTGAAACCACCCACCTGTTACTGAAACCATCCATCTATTACTGAAACCACCCACCTGTTACTGAACCCACCCACCTGTTACTGAACCCACCCACCTGTTACTGGAACCGCCCACCTGTTACTGAAACCACCCACCTGTTACTGAACCCACCCACCTGTTACTGAAACCACCCACCTGTTAAAGAAACCACCCACCTGTTACTGAAACCACCCACCTGTTACTGAAACCATCCACCTGTTACTGAAACCACCCACCTGTTACTGAACCCACCCACCTGTTACTGAACCCACCCACCTGTTACTGGAACCGCCCACCTTTTACTGAAACCACCCACCTGTTACTGAACCCACCCACCTGTTACTGAAACCACCCACCTGTTACTGAACCCACAGACCTGTTACTGAAACCACCCACCTGTTACTGAACCCACCCACCTGTTAAAGAAACCACCAACCTGTTACTGAAACCACCCACCTGTTACTGAAACCGCCCACCTGTTACTGAAACCACCCACCTGTTACTGAAACCACCCACCTGTTACTGAAACCACCCACCTGTTACTGAACCCACCCACCTGTTACTGAAACCACACACCTGTTACTGAACCCACCCACCTGTTACTGAACCCACCCACCTGTTACTGAAACCACACACCTGTTACTGAACCCACCCACCTGTTACTGAACCCACACACCTGTTACTGAAACCGCCCACCTGTTACTGAACCCACCCACCTGTTACTGAAACCACCCACCTGTTACTGAACCCACGCACCTGTTACTGAAACCACACACCTGTTACTGAACCCACCCACCTGTTACTGAAACCACACACCTGTTACTGAACCCACACACCTGTTACTGAAACCACCCACCTGTTACTGAACACACACACCTGTAACTGAAACCGCCCACCTGTTACTGAAACCGCCCACCTGTTACTGAAACCGCCCACCTGTTACTGAAACCACCCACCTGTTACTGAACACACACACCTGTTACTGAACCCACCCACCTGATACTGAACACACACACACACACCTGTTACTGAACCCACCCACCTGTTACTGAAACCACCCACCTGTTACTGAAACCGCCCACCTGTTACTGAAACCGCTCACCTGTTACTGAAAGGGTCGAGCTGTTACTGAACCTGAACACCTGTTACTGAAACCACCCACCTGTTACTGAACCCACACACCTGTTACTGAACCCACCCACCTGTTACTGAACCCACACACCTGTTACTGAAACCACCCACTGTTACTGAACCCACCCACCTGTTACTGAAACCACCCACCTGTTACTGAACCCACACACCTGTTACTGAACCCACCCACCTGTTACTGAACCCACCCAACTGTTACTGAACCCACACACCTGTTACTGAAACCACTCACTGTTACTGAACCCACCCACCTGTTACTGAAACCACCCACCTGTTACTGAACCCACACACCTGTTACTGAACCCACCCACCTGTTACTGAACCCACCCACCTGTTACTGAAACCACCCACCTGTTACTGAACCCACACACCTGTTACTGAACCCACCCACCTGTTACTGAACCCACACACCTGTTACTGAACCCACCCACCTGTTACTGAACCCACCCACCTGTTACTGAAACCACCCACCTGTTACTGAACCCACCCACCTGTTACTGAAATCACCCACCTGTTACTGAACCCACCCACCTGTTACTGAACCCACCCACCTGTTACTGAACCCACCCACCTGTTACTGAACCCACCCACCTGTTACTGAACCCACCCACCTGTTACTGAAACCACCCACCTGTTACTGAACCCACACACCTGTTACTGAACCCACCCACCTGTTACTGAACCCACACACCTGTTACTGAACCCACACACCTGTTACTGAAAGGGTCGAGCTGTTACTGAACCTGAACACCTGCTACTGAACCCACCCACCTGTTACTGAACCCACCCACCTGTTACTGAACCCACCCACCTGTTACTGAACCCACACACCTGTTACTGAACCCACACACCTGTTACTGAAACCGCCCACCTGTTACTGAACCCACACACCTGTTACTCAGCCCACCAACCCATTACTGAACCGACCCTGCCTGTACAGCACCCACCCATTACTGAACCCATCCACCCTGTACAGCACCAACCCACCTATTACTGAACCCGTCTATCCTGTACACTACCAACCCATTACTGAACCCACCCACTCTGTACAATGTCCACCCACCCATTACTGAACCCACCCGCCTTGTACAGTAAACACTCACCCATTACTGAACCCACCCACTCTGTACAATGTCCACCCACCCATTACTGAACCCACCCACTCTGTCCAATGTCCACCCACCCATTACTGAACCCACCCGCCTTGTACAGTAAACACTCACCCATTACTGAACCCACCCACTCTGTACAGTACCCACCCACCCATTACTGAACCCACCCACTCTGTCCAATGTCCACCCACCCATTACTGAACCCACCCGCCTTGTACAGTAAACACTCACCCATTACTGAACCCACCTACTCTGTACAGTACCCACTCACCCATTACTGAAGTTACACACTCTGTACAATGTCCACCCACCCATTACTGAACCCACCCACCTGTTACTGGAACCGCCCACCTGTTACTGAAACCGCCCACCTGTTACTGAACCCACCCGCCTGTTACTGAAACCACCCACCTGTTAAAGAAACCACCCACCTGTTACTGAAACCACCCACCTGTTACTGAACCCACAGACCTGTTACTGAAACCACCCACCTGTTACTGAACCCACCCAGCTGTTAAAGAAACCACCAACCTGTTACTGAAACCACCCACCTGTTACTGAACCCACCCACCTGTTACTGAACCCACCCACCTGTTACTGAAACCACCCACCTGTTACTGAAACCACCCACCTGTTACTGAAACCACCCACCTGTTACTGAAACCGCCCACCTGTTACTGAACCCGCCCACCTGTTACTGAAACCACCCACCTGTTACTGAACCCACCCACCTGTTACTGAAATCACACACCTGTTACTGAACCCACCCACCTGTTACTGAACCCACCCACCTGTTACTGAAACCACCCACCTGTTACTGAACCCACCCACCTGTTACTGAACCCACACACCTGTTACTCAGCCCACCCACCTGTTTCTGAACCCACCCACCTGTTACTGAACCCACACACCTGTTACTGAACCCACACACCTGTTATTCAGCCCACCCACCTGTTACTGAAACCGCCCACCTGTTACTGAACCCACCCACCTGTTACTGAAACCACCCACCTGTTACTGAAACCACCCACCTGTTACTGAACCCACCCACCTGTTACTGAAACCACACACCTGTTACTGAACCCACCCACCTGTTACTGAAACCACACACCTGTTACTGAACCCACCCACCTGTTACTGAAACCACACACCTGTTACTGAACCCACACACCTGTTACTGAAACCACCCACCTGTTACTGAACACACACACCTGTTACTGAAACCGCCCACCTGTTACTGAAACCGCCCACCTGTTACTGAAACCGCCCACCTGTTACTGAAACCACCCACCTGTTACTGAACACACACACCTGTTACTGAACCCACCCACCTGATACTGAACACACACACACACCCGTTACTGAACCCACCCACCTGTTACTGAAACCACCCACCTGTTACTGAAACCGCCCACATGTTAATGAAACCGCTCACCTGTTACTGAAAGGGTCGAGCTGTTACTGAACCTGAACACCTATTACTGAAACCACCCACCTGTTACTGAACCCACACACCTGTTACTGAACCCACCCACCTGTTACTGAACCCACACACCTGCTACAGAAACCACCCACTGTTACTGAACCCACCCACCTGTTACTGAAACCACCCACCTGTTACTGAACCCACACACCTGTTACTGAACCCACCCACCTGTTACTGAACCCACCCACCTGTTACTGAACCCACACACCTGTTACTGAAACCACCCACTGTTACTGAACCCACCCACCTGTTACTGAAACCACCCACCTGTTACTGAACCCACACACCTGTTACTGAACCCACCCACCTGTTACTGAACCCACCCACCTGTTACTGAAACCACCCACCTGTTACTGAACCCACACACCTGTTACTGAACCCACCCACCTGTTACTGAACCCACACGCCTGTTACTGAACCCACCCACCTGTTACTGATCCCACCCACCTGTTACTGAAACCACCCACCTGTTACTGAACCCACCCACCTGTTACTGAAACCACCCACCTGTTACTGAACCCACCCACCTGTTACTGAACCCACCCACCTGTTACTGAAACCACCCACCTGTTACTGAACCCACCCACCTGTTACTGAACCCACCCACCTGTTACTGAACCCACCCACCTGTTACTGAAACCACCCACTGTTACTGAACCCACACACCTGTTACTGAAAGGGTCGAGCTGTTACTGAACCTGAACACCTGTTACTGAAACCACCCACCTGTTACTGAACCCACCCACCTGTTACTGAACCCACACACCTGTTACTGAGCCCACCCACCTGTTACTGAACACACACACCTGTTACTGAACCCACACACCTGTTACTGAAACAGCCCACCTGTTACTGAACCCACACACCTGTTACTCAGCCCACCAACCCATTACTGAACCAGCCCTGCCTGTACAGCACCCACCCATTACTGAACCCATCCACCCTGTACAGCACCAACCCACCTATTACTGAACCCGTCTATCCTGTACACTACCAACCCATTACTGAACCCACCCACTCTGTACAATGTCCACCCACCCATTACTGAACCCACCCGCCTTGTACAGTAAACACTCACCCATTACTAAACCCACCCACTCTGTACAGTACCCACCCACCCATTACTGAACCCACCCACTCTGTCCAATGTCTACCCACCCATTACTGAACCCACCCACTCTGTCCAATGTCCACCCACCCATTACTGAACCCACCCGCCTTGTACAGTAAACACTCACCCATTACTAAACCCACCCACTCTGTACAGTACCCACCCACCCATTACTGAACCCACCCACTCTGTCCAATGTCTACCCACCCATTACTGAACCCACCCACTCTGTCCAATGTCCACCCACCCATTACTGAACCCACCCGCCTTGTACAGTAAACACTCACCCATTACTAAACCCACCCACTCTGTACAGTACCCACCCACCCATTACTGAACCCACCCACTCTGTCCAATGTCCACCCACCCATTACTGAACCCACCCGCCTTGTACAGTAAACACTCACCCATTACTGAACCCACCTACTCTGTACAGTACCCACTCACCCATTACTGAAGTTACACACTCTGTACAATGTCCACCCACCCATTACTGAACCCACCCACCTGTTACTGGAACCACCCACCTGTTACTGAACCCACCCACCTGTTACTGAACCCACACACCTGTTACTGAACCCACACACCTGTTACTGAAACCGCCCACCTGTTACTGAACCCACACACCTGTTACTGAAACCGCCCACCTGTTACTGAACCCACACACCTGTTACTCAGCCCACCAACCCATTACTGAACCGGCCCTGCCTGTACAGCACCCACCCATTACTGAACCCATCCACCCTGTACAGCACCAACCCACCTATTACTGAACCCGTCTATCCTGTACACTACCAACCCATTACTGAACCCACCCACTCTGTACAATGTCCACCCACCCATTACTGAACCCACCCGCCTTGTACAGTAAACACTCACCCATTACTGAACCCACCCACTCTGTACAATGTCCACCCACCCATTACTGAACCCACCCACTCTGTCCAATGTCCACCCACCCATTACTGAACCCACCCGCCTTGTACAGTAAACACTCACCTATTACTGAACCCACCCACTCTGTACAGTACCCACCCACCCATTACTGAACCCACCCACTCTGTCCAATGTCCACCCACCCATTACTGAACCCACCCGCCTTGTACAGTAAACACTCACCCATTACTGAACCCACCTACTCTGTACAGTACCCACTCACCCATTACTGAAGTTACACACTCTGTACAATGTCCACCCACCCATTACTGAACCCACCCACTCTGTACAGTGCCCACCCACCATTTCTGAACACACCCACACTGTGCAGCACCAACCCCATTGCTGAAAGCACCACCCTGTACAATACCCACCCACCCATTACTCAACCGACCCACCCTTTCCAGTACCCACTTTCCAATACCCATTCATCCATTACTGAACCCACTCACCCTGTGCAGTACCCACCCACCCTTTCCAGTACCCACTCACCCATTACTGAACCCACTCACCCTGTGCAGTACCCACCCACCCTTTCCAGTACCCACTCACCCATTACTGAACCCATTCATCTTGTGTAGTACCCACCCATCCTTTCAAGCACCCACTCACTCATTACTAATTCAAGCCACCCTGTGCAGTACCCACTAGATGTTTGTTGCATTTACTGCGATGGGATGAAAATTATTCAAATGATCAAACAGGGACCAGGGTGGTGAGCAATGTGTTCCAGCAGTTTCCTGCCCGGACAGGAAGTTGAGAATGGCTGTCACTGTAATGAAAGCCCATTTTTGTGAATTAAGTTCTGCCATGTAAGTATTGCGCTTTTCAAATATATTTACTCTTTAGGCTTCTCTGGATCATTTTTCTATTGTTAGTAAATCTGTACAATGCATATAGATTAAATATTCTGATAGTGTCAGATTTTTCGTCATCCACTCTCACTGAAGACATTGAAAAGCTCTTCATAAGCAATTTACCACAATCCAGGTTAATAGTTAGACAATGGCTGTGCAAGCAGACGGCAGCAGAGAGCAAACCGTTTGCATTTTAAGTTCAAACAGGATGTGGTTGAGTCACAGAATTCTTCATCAAGCCATTCACGTGAAAGAAAGACATGCTGGATTGCACAAATATCTGTCTCCTTTCCTCATAAATACAGTTGTTTTCAATAAGGTCATTCCTTCATCTCTCTCCTCCACACTCCCAGTTAGACAGTAGATAAGCTTGTTCATCTAACCTGCTGAAACTTTAAATATCCTAATTGTCCTTTTTCGCTTCAGGCAGCTCTGATCAGAGATATACATTTAGTCTGTCTGTGAGTCAGTTCAAATGCTGTTAGAATTGTTGGAATTACTCTGTAATGAACACTTAATTTGTCAAAGGCACAGGTAGTGCTGCTGGCATTTCAGCAGCATTCATTATTTGCCACAATCATTCAATTACTTATGTTAGCATATCATTTGAACTAATTTCACTTCGAAATGTTAACAAGTGAAAAAAAAATCAAAGGATTGTCCAACTTCTGGAAGCATGTGAAAGAAAACTGCTTGAATGTAAAGTAAAGTAATTAGCTAATCTATGTAACTGTGTATTTTTGTACTGCTAATTGGAACCTCGGTAGCAGTAGTTGTCAGTGGAGTTAAATTCAATAGCTGCCGAATCTGGGCATGGGGATCGTGATGCGCATCGTAGTGCCCATTGACTGTATAATATGGGCAGCATTCCAACTTCATGCTGTCTATTGATTGAAATGATTCCAGTGTCCATCCACTGCTAACCATGCTGCTAGCTGACTGGATGCCACAGCAATGAGCCAACATTGTGAGTGGCTAGCACCAGTTAAAGCTAGCTCACACAGCTCAATGTTAACCCTGATGGAAGAGAAAAGTGCTGATTATTGGAACACCTGTTGTTGAGGTAGCAGCTAGTGGAACAGGCTGAAACCATAAAGACAGTATCTTTGCATTTAATCCTCGCTCAGCCATCTCCGCATCCCACACTCTCTTTTGAGAAACAGTTTCGGATGATGGAAGCACGTACCTCTTACTTTTTTGCTCCTCCACAAACCACAACCTTATCCTTGGGCCCTGTGCCGTGCAAATGCCCAAGCCGTGCCAACTGCCAGAAAGTGAACGGACAACAAGAAGAGCGTGGTGAAGAAGATGCATCACTGCAACACCATCATTCGATTAAGCATACTGCAGCCGCCAGTTTGCGGGAGGGCGAGGTCACACAGGAGTTCTGCTGAAGGGAACTCAGTTGAGCATTTCAATAGGGTTGAGAGGAAGGTTGTTGTGTATGTAGAGCAAAATGCTTGATGCATTGGCAGGCCTGCTGGAAAAGGCAGGTCAATGTCAAGGAAAATGGAGGAGTTCAGCATTAAATTGGCACAGTGCTCTGCAGGGAAATTGAAACCCTGCCCTCCCAACTGCAACAGTGCTCTAACTGTCAATTTACAGCTCAGCACATCAAAATCACTCAAGCATTAAGAGGGTATGATTGGAATGCAATTAACACTCTATGATATGGTTGATGATTGTAAACATCGTAGTTGCAGCACTTAGAGTTACTCATCCATGAAGGAAGATGAATGAAGCAAGGCTGTGTTGTGGAAGCTGTCAATCACAGCCCAGAGAATTTACAGTGCAGAATGATGCCATTCGGTCCATCGACTTTGCACAGGCCCATGGAAAGATCACTCTATATAAGCCCACACCTCTACCCTATCCCTGTAACCCAGTAACCCCATCTAACCTTCAAGTGAGTGTTACAACAGTAGTTTTCTTTCACTGTCTCTGTTTGGATTGCTCTGTAGCTACCAGACAGGGGTCTCTTTTCTGGGGGGATCTGTGGGTGAGGGGGAGTTCCTTTAGTTAAGGGGTCTCTGGTGGATCCCCCTATCCAGCAGATCTCTGGAGGGTTCCTCTATTCAGGCGGTCTCACGGGGTTCTCTTTATCCAAGGGGTCTCAGGGGGCCCCCTATCCATGAGATCTCTGGGGTGATCCCAATTTCCAGGGAGTCTGAGGGCATCCCCCTATTCAAAGAGTCTCTGGAGTGGGGGTCCCCCTATTCGGGGGGTCTCCCTATTCGGGGGGGTTTCTGCAGGGTGGGGGGCTGAGTTACACCTGTACTTGGGGGGAAGAGGGGGACCCAGAAAATCCAGGGCATGGGGGGGGGGGGTGGGAAATGAATCGTGTGCGGGGCTTGGTGGGGGCTGGTTTGTAATGCGGGGATGTGGGTGCTGATCCACGATGCAGGGGGCTTTGTGATGCAGGGGGGCGTGACCAGCGCGGAGGCCTTGTTATCAGGCCTCCTGTTCAAAATGGCGGCCAGATAGAGTGATCCCCAGGGGAAACCAATGTATTCCTCACCATGCATAAATGTGCATGGCATTGTATACTGAATTGCTTCCTGATTTGCACTTCCCTGCGGGAGTGCAAGTCAATTCCAATTTACCTCCGGCAAGAGAACAATTGTCTCCCAAACTGAGAATGTTGGTCAGAGAATGGCAAATTGTGAGATATTGCAAATACCTTCAACTCCAACCTATTGCCAAGGTCACCTTCACACTATTAGCATTGCTCATTATTCTGCTCGATGATTGGAATTGGGGCTACAATATGTGACAGATTTCAGTGAGAACATATTTTGCAGGCCACACTGAGTCTGAACTGAGTTAGTAAAAAGAAAACTTGGTTTATTACAGAGCTATTGTACTTAAAATAAACATCAGATCCCAGCTGGATCTGCTCTGTTGATTCCATATCCTGCCGACTTTATACAGATCTTAATGATGAATGATCTAGGTCTCGCGCCCCCTTAGCAGTGGAGCTTGTATTTGGCGAAACTCATGAGGAGACTGATTGCTCCAATCGCGTAGGTCTCATGCAGGTTATAACAACGTCCTTACTACAGTACAGATGTCTCACATGTTGCTCCTCACTGAAGTTCAGGTAGGACAAACGTTACCTCAATACCCTGGGTGGCTATGAGTTCCTATTGAGGACTATTCCTCCTTTCACCCCTCCCTCTTCCAACAGGTTTCCCTATTCTGCATGGCCTCTGTTCTCTCATCAAGTCAGCTGGGGAGATGGTGGTGTGGTGATAATCCGTTGAGCCACTAATGGAGAAACAAGGTTTCCAATGGATCAGCCAATTTAACCAGCCAGTATCTGAGTAATATAGCTCAGTAAGATTCTCAGCATAACTCCTGATCGTTTCTGAGTTAAGCTGGTTTCCTGATGACTCTGGTAAGGGAACTATAATAGCACATGAGTTAGGAAGAGGATGTTCAATCTGCAGACTGAATGCTGAATGTGAACATGCATGAGTAGATGCACATAGAGCGAATCAGGCTTTGCTGTAATGCCTCTGCAGTCAAACAAATGTCAATAAGTGAATAATGCCAGGGATTGAGGCAGTAGAGTGCAAATTGTACTGTTGACAATTATTTCCCAGGAAGTGGGAAAACAGTAAATAATTGTGAAACAAACTGTACCTGCTTATGGTGACCTTGGCTGTATGCACAGAAGGGCAACACAGCAGAGTAAGGGTCACCTGGCTTGGGGGACTAATTGGGTGATCATCCCAGGGGGTGGAGTCATCTCTCAGACAAGGTAAAGTTACCATAGTCCAAAATTACCATAGCTGCTTTCCTCTTTGAGGGGGGAGAGCTGAGTGGTGGTGATTTAACCTGAGGACCACCAGACCTCAGGCGAGGAGCATGATTGAGAAGGGGCCATGACATGTAGGGGCCCAGCTGCAGTTGTGTGGCTGCTGTACTGTTGTACAGGTCTTCTTATTAATAAATCCTTGTTATGTTTCTAACCAAGTTTGTGAAAGTGCAGCATTACACTGCTCCGAAGACCTTAACTCAGGGGTGGGCAAACTTTTCCGTGCAAGGGCCACATTCAGAAATTCACAATTTTAAAGGGCCGCATAGTATATTAAGTAAAATAATTAATATTTAAAATAGCCAAAATAAAAGGTTTTTAAAGGAAAAAAAAGCAATTAATTTTTATTAATTAATATTTTAAAGTAGAAACTTTACATGAAACACATTTATTTGAAAAACAAAGTAACTCAGTTTAAAGAAAAAAAAGCAATTAATTTTTATTAATTAATATTTTAAAGTAGAAACTTCACATGAAACACATGTTGTGCCGAGCAATTATCACCCTACTCAAGTCAACGTATCCACCCTATACCAGTAACCCAACAGCCCCCCCATTAACCTTAAAATAAAATTTAAAAATTTTTTTTTTTTTTAATGTTTTTTTTTAAACAATTTTTTTTTTTTTTAAATTTTTTTTTATGACTTGATCTTGGTGGGCCGCATAAAGACCTTTGGCGGGCCATAGTTTACCCACCCCTGCCTTAACTGTATGCACAGAGGATGAAAATGGATACATTTTATAATATTCTCGAGACCCAAGATATGGTATATAATGCATGCCCCAGAAGAGGTTTTCCAGTACAAATAGCATGAACACTGCCCAAGCCTCCTCGCAAAATGATGAGTAGATAGGCAATAACACTAAAAGAACAACATATAAAGCATGGGACAAGAAATGTTAATGTTAATTCATTTAGCTCAATTCTTGCATAGACCAGTGACACTGTGTTCCATCCTAGAGCTTACCCTACCTAACTAATCACTTGGGTGAATTCTTTGTACAAAGGTGCCTGATTTCCCCAAACTCATTGTAAAACTCCAAACATTTTCATCCATTCTCACACTTCCAATATTCAGCCATAAAACACGACTGGTTTATCTTAGCATCCCCTATATGAAACCACATACTTGCCCCTATCTGTGTGGCTTATGGCTAGAGTGGTGCCAGGTTTTTTCTAGTTTCCCACTGATACTTCCCACGCCATTTGTTTTCGGGCTGTGCTTGCAGAATATTATCACTAAGGAGTTCTTATTTTCATGTCTGGCAAGTCTCTAACAATAAATAAAGTTGGAAGTTTGCAACATTCAATTAGATTTTTCAAATCTCTGTAGATCAGCTGGCTTAACATCAGTGACGGGAGATATTTTAGAGGCTGTGCTATGAGATAAAATTGATATTTGCTTACAAAGGTTTGCTCTAATAGTCAACAGCCAGGGTGGATGTGTACAAGGCAAGTTATAATAGCATCCTTTGAACAGATAATAGGGGTGCAATGACGAAAGAACTGCAACATATCTTGTGTAAATGGGTTTTCAAAAGCATTTTGTTCAATCTCCACATAAGAGTCTTGTCGATAAAATTTAGTCACGTGGTATTAAAGAAAATGCGACAGCAGTGATGGAAGGTTAGTGACATGACAGAAAGCAAAAATCAGTGTTCAAACGATGTTTTTCAAAGAGTGTTATTGGGGTTGAATAAACCCAGAGATAGAAACAGCATTTAAAATACGCCAGAAGAGAGAGAGAATGAAAAGGAGGATGAGACAGAGGTAGAAAGACAGGGAGGCAAACAAAAACAGAGCAGAGGACATAAAGATTGGAGAATGCTACAGATCAGGCTAAAAATCATGAGAGAGAGAGAGAGAGAGAAGGACACAAGTATTTTGTTTGTGGGCAAAAGCATGGATGAAAAGTAATTAATTATAATTTTCCACTTGTTTGGAATTTCCAATGTCTGTACTCAGACATTTCCCCACAAAATGCTCAGTGAGAATGGAACACATGTGCTTGTTAGCTCAGACATGGAACTGTTTACATTTTCACAGCTCTCAAGACAGACATTGTGACAGTGAATGGCCATGGGAAGAAGTGCACCAGTATGCATGGAGCTGAAAAAAGTGTGAAAGCAAAAGTTTTAAGATGTTGCACAACAGGTGTAGTGAAATTAAAGAATTAACTGAATTCTGAAAGGTATTCACATGCTAATATAATGATAGCACTAATTATAGGGTAGTGTTCGCCAAGGCTATATGTGAACATTTTTAATTATTCATTTACTGTTGCCATGTGATGGGTTTTAATGGAAGTCTCCTCTGAATGTTAAGTACTTACTCCTTGATGTGCCCCATGTCGTTTTTCATGAAATCTAATTCTAAATAATCCTATTTTAAAGCTACCCTGTGGAATAACTGTCCCATTTACTCAATTCAACAGTGAGCCAGCTGGATTAGAATGACATCAATATTGCACATCTCCTTGGAGAGCATCTAAATCCAAGCTTTGATGTCACTACATTTGGCCAAATAGAAGTTTCTTTTTCCCCTTCGCCTGCTTCTGAAAACTTTTACTGTTGTCAGGCTTTGGGCTCTTTCCAAAACTTTTTATCGTATAACGTTCAGGTTGTGACGACCACTCTTGTGCGTATGTCCCAAGTCAGCAAGTCCTCAAGTGTCCCTCTATGCCTGAAACCTTCAGGAAGGTTTTCGGCAATGTATCCAGGCTAAACAACAGCAAACACTGTTTGATAATTGCGATCATGTACTGGACCACCAAATGCCACAATAAAATTTCCACTCAGTCTTTGAAAACAAATAGAGGCTGTAATAAAAACCATGGGCGGGATTCTCCGACCCCCCGCCGGGTCGGAGAATCGCCCGGTGCTGGCGTCAATCCCGCCCCCGCCGTGTCCTGAATTCTCCGCCACCAGAGATTCGGCGGGCCCCCCGCACCGATTCTCCGGCCTGCGATGGGCCGAAGTCCCGCCGCTGTCAACCCTCTCCTGCCGGCGTGGATCAAACCACCTACCTTACTGGTGGGAGCAGGCGGTGTGGGCGGGTGCCGGGGTCTTGGGGGGGGGCGCGATGCGATCTGACCCCGGGGGTGCCCCCACGGTGGCCTGGCCCGCGATAGGGCCCACCGATCGGCGGGCGGGCCTGTGCCGTGGGGGTACACTTTTTCTTCCGCCTTCGCCATGGTCTTCACAATGGTGGAGGCAGAAGAGACCCCCTCCCCTGCGAATGTGCTGGGATGATGTCAGCAGTCACTGACGCTCTTGCGCATGCGCGGACTTACGCCGGCCGGCGAAGTCCTTTCGGCCCCGGCTGGCGTGGCGCCTAAGGCCGTTCACGCCAGCCGGCGGAGCGGGAACCACTCCGACCCGGGCCTAGTCTTTCAATGTGAGAGCTTGGCCCCTAAAGGTGTGGAGACGTCCGAGTGGTTCACGCCACTCCAAAACGCCGGGACCACCCGCCCCGTTGGGTAGGGGGGGAATCCCGGCCCATGTTTTATTTATTGAATGGTCTTAAAGAATCAAATAAATATCTGAGCACACCGCATTTCTGAATGAATTAAAGTAGCATCTTTTAAGACAGTTAAACTTTTGCATAGTTTTCATTACCAATTCAAAAGCCATTAGAATAGAATCAGCCAGTCCCGAAGTAACTGACCAGAGACAATCAGCTCAGATGAGTGTGACTACCCTATCGCCTGAAACATTCACAAAATATATCAGGGGCAGCAGGGTAGCATGGTGGTTAGCATAAATGCTTCACAGCTCCAGGGTCCCAGGTTCGATTCCCGGCTGGGTCACTGTCTGTGCGGAGTCTGCACGTCCTCCCCTTGTGTGCGTGGGTTTCCTCCGGGTGCTCCGGTTTCCTCCCACAGTCCAAAGATGTGCAGGTTAGGTGGATTGGCCATGCTAAATTGCCCGTAGTGGCCTAATAAAAGTAAGGTTAGGGGGGGGGTCATTGGGTTACGGGTATAGGGTGGATACGTGGGTTTGAGTAGGGTGATCATGGCTCGGCACAACATTGAGGGCCGAAGGGCCTGTTCTGTGCTGTACTGTTCTATATCTATATCCAGTTATAACCTCCATATTCAGCTGGGTGTGGGCCAAGACATTAGGCACAGTCACTTTGATCAATGGATCCTGGCTGAGAAGAGAACTCCACCGGCCATAATTTAATAATTTTTTAAACAGTGGACATCTTAGCTTGCTAAGACCGTATCTGGGTTACTGGCCAGGATGTGAGAGGAAATCATGTGATGAGCAAGCTAACACTTTTTGTTTTAAGACACCTTCTTTCCAGGCCATGTCAATGTGAGGTCTCAGAGCGAGACCAGAAAGACCCTGGGTGGGATTCTCCCTTCTGGGAACTAAGTCCCCAAGCCCGCCGGAAAACGGGCGAGAATCACTTAAAGAGGATGTACATTCTGTTTGCAACAGTAATGGAACTGGTTGGGAAAGAGAGCCTAAGCAGGACAAACACTGAATAATAATGCAACAGGACTGGCAGCATGCTTCAAGGTTCTGCGATGTTTTGGCAGTCTGGAAATTCTCTTCAAACATAGGTATTCACAGCCCAAGTCTGACATTGCTTGGCAACAAGCTCATTCTGACCTGTCTGATCGTCAAGACAATGGATAGCTGTAACTTGTGCTGCAATGGCACCCTGTTCCATGGTTGGGTCCACAATTGTGGTCACCACAGAGTCGATACGTGGGCAGGGGGACTTTGGCAAGGGCTGGGGCATTGTTGAGGGGATGTCCAGGGGTCATGAGTCGGCCAAAGGGGGAGCACTATTTGGCAGGCCAGGTCCGCACGCGGCCGGCCAAGGGCCCGGCAATTCCCCGGCCATATCGGTAGCTAGAACCGGGTGCTCGACACTGCCTGCCTACTAGCCCCCCACCAAGTGGAGGATCGGTGGCCGTTTTGTGGCGAATGTTCGGTTGTAAAACGCCACCGTTCCCACGCCGGCATCAGGAAAGAGCCTGAAAATCGGAGAATCCAGCCCCAAGTGTTGACGCCAAAACAGAATTTGTGGACTTTCACGACAGCAAAACTGGTGCCGGTCCTGGACTGATTCCGCTACCGTTAAGGGGCTAGCACTGGCGCCACATGGAACACAATCGATTCACAACCGGATTTGCCGGTTTTGCGATTGACACCCAAAGGCTGACAAACTGCAGCCGCATATAAACAATTCTTCCCCCACACACACCATCCCAGTCAATAAGATGGCAGCGGGGAGAGCAGCCCCGAGATACACAGACGCTGAGATGGAGACTCTGTTGGATACTGTGGAGGAGAGGCGGATGATCCTGTAACCCGGCCCGGGAAGGAGGCTGCCACCACTGCGTTCAGCGTGCCTGGGGTCAAGTGGCAGAGGCCATGATCGCCGTGGACAACAGCATCTGAACGGGCCAGCAGTGCCAGAAGAAACTGCACAACCTCCTCAGTTCGATCAGGGTGAGTAGGCAGCAGTGTTTCCCTGACACCAACCCCGGCCCACACACTGTAATCCTACACGGCCTGTTCCCCCACTGGGCACCCCCTCCGCAGACCCTGGCAGGCGCTCCCCCCCCACCCCCCAACCCCCGACAGCACGGCCTGTGTCCGGGCCGGCAGCCCGCAGTCGCTCCTCCCGGGTGCTACCTCCTCTCTCTCTCCCTCATCAGCCACAACGCCGGCTTCACGAATTTTAAACGCACAAGTGAACTCGGTCCATTGGAGGAGGAGAATCGCGGAGGCCCCGGAGAATACCGGGTTACGCCTGCTAATGATATGTAAACAGTGTCTACTGTACGTGCATTCCGGTACGCATTGACGCCGCTGTTGAGGTTATAAAGAATTGTGATTTGGCATCAAATCGGCGCCTGCTGCATTTTTGGTGTCGGAACCCATTCTCCACCCAATCGTCTTTCCCGATTCCGGCATCAGCCAATGGAGAATCCCGCCCCAGGTGTTTTTCACATGTCGGTGCAGACTCTACAGGCTGAAGGGCCTCTTCTGCATGGAGTGATTCTGCGATTCTGTGAAGGTTGTGTGTGGTGAGGGGAAGGGGGCAGTAAAATGTGCGTATTTACACAATCTGCAACTTGTAAATCCAAAGAGATTATGAGAATATGGAGAAGTAGGTTTCTGGAGGAATACGTGTAAGTATACTGTGACATTTGATTGTTTCAACGCCCCCGCCCCCACTGGCCACAGACTCAGCAATGGTCACTTCATTGATGAGACCACTGTCACCTCCATGGGGGTCAAAGGTATGCAGCTATACCTATGCCCAGCTTGTTAGTTCCTGCTCTCTCTGGCTATGCACCACTATGTCCTATAAAAGAGAGGGGAATGCATCAGTGAGTGCCGTGCAGTGTACTTGGGTGATGTGCCTGTCATGGTCAACTCGCTGGCAGTGTGTGCAAGTTGTGAGATGTGGGTATGAGGTTTTCACAGTGCCAAATGTGTGAATTGCTGCCAAGTGAATGATGGGGATTGGTGAAATGAGCAATTGGTGAGGCTCACAGTGTAATTGTTGGGATATGGCATTCAAAGGTACATAAACTGTGAGCTCATTGAGCTTCTTGCAATGTTACAAACAAGTCGGGGCTTGTCTCCTGGCATTGACTGCCACAGCCTTTGCACAGTTTGCCCAGAGGATTTTCTTGGGTCTTTGTCACGTAACTGCTCCTTTGCACCTCTTCAGCCAAGGCCTCAAGTGCTGCACCAGAGAACTTTGGAGCACATTCCTACCCCTGCTGGGTGATAATTCACTCTTCTTTCTGCTCAGACTCTTCTCTTTTCCACAAACAGTTTCAGCTTCTGGTCCAGCCAGATGTACAGGCTGGTTTTAAGTGGTGCTAAAGTTGCACAAAACTTAGATCCTCTGCTGAGGCATGTAACCACTCAACAGTGTGTTAAGCACTGGCTGCCTACATCAATCATGTAAATCATCAGGTAATATGAATTTAGCATGCAGCCTGCATCAAAAGCAATAGGCATGGGTTAATTGCACACTGCGATCCCTTGACCGTTTTCAGACCTTATCAAATTTTGATGATCGGTTAAATTGCACATGGTGCTGAAGCTGAATTAGTTACTAATTACATTATCAGTCTGTTAAAAGACAGTGGTTATTTAATTTGTAGATTCTAAACCATGTCGGCCAGAAAGGGGTCTAATTTCAACTGATGGCAGGTGCCAAAGTGCCAGATGAATGTTACATTTAAAGTTGCTGAACCAACAAGAGAGTTTTGACCCAGAAGATCAAAACGTTTTAAAGCACAAACAAGACCTGGGTATCAGCCAACTTCTCATTAGTATAAATTATCAACTTGTCTTTTACCATTGTGTTTGAACAAATGATTAATGGATTTTCTGGATTTACAAAATAAACTGCAAACTTTTCATGATATCTAAAATTCAGTTTAGTTTTTGAAACTGGTACTTGGCCTCGATGGCCCAAAGCACAAAGCCGGTTGTTCATGCACAAGATGTGGTTATTTAATTTGTAGCTTGTTGCTGAAAATCTATAATGGGCTGTTTCAACGAAAAGCCTATTTCGTAACTGTAAGAAATACATTTACAAAATGGTATTGAATCCTATTCTCATCCCAGGCCAGACCCCAACAGTGATTTGGATACTGAAAACCCAATATTTTAATTCATTTGAAAGACTTGTGCAGAAAAAATAATGAATCCCAGGAGAGATTGCATGAAAAAATAAGGCTTGGTTATTTTTAAAACAAAACTTTATAATGAATACAATATTAAACTTTGTTAAATTCACACTGGAAAAATACAGCTTGCAATTTACACCTTAAACACTACTATTCAATTTCCCATTAAACACCAAGAAAATAAACATATAGGGTGGGATTCTTTGACCCCGGGCTGGGTCGGAGAATTGCCGGGGGGGGGGGGGGGGGGGGGGGGGGGGGGGGGGGGGGCGCGATTCACACGACGCCGCTCCGAAGCTGGTCTGCCGCTTCTCCGGTGACCGGAGAATCAACGCCATTGGTGCCGGTGTGGTCAGCGCCGTGCGGATCTACACGGTCCCCCACAGCGATTCTCCGTGCGCGGTGGGCAGAGTGGCCACCGAGATAGGCCGAGGCCCGCCGGCGCCTTTCACATGTGGCATGACCTCGGCGTTCATCCAGTGGGGGGGGGGTCCGGCGCTGGGGTGGGCCTCCACTGTAGCCTGGCCCGCAATCGGGGACTACTGATTGGCGTGACAGCTTCTCCTGGTCGGGGCCTGTGTTCCTCCGCGTCGAGCCCCTGTAGCTGTCCGCCATGTTGTGTCGGGGGAGAAGGCCAATAGCGCGCATGCGCAAATTCACGCTGGCTGCAGCGCACATGCACAGACCCACAATGCCTGGTTGATGCCGGTATCGGCAGCTGGAGCTGCATGAGTTGCTCCAGTGCCGTGCTGGCCGCCTACAGGGGCAGAATCGCTGATCCTGGGGGCCTGTTGACGCTGTCGTAAAATGCGACGGCGTTTACGACAGTGTCAACACTTAGCCTCAGGATCAGAGATTCCCACCCATAAATCTCAATCTGTATTACTGTGGGAGAATTGTGGACTCAGTTTCAGGGAGATTAGGGGCGGGAGTCTCCGCGAACCGGCGGGGCAGGCAACTCCAGCACGAAGGAGTGAAGTGAACCACTCCGGCGTTGGGCCGCCCTGAAGGTGCAGAATCCTCCGCAACTTCAGGGGCTAGGCCGCGCCGGAGTGGTTTGCATCGCGCCGGCTGGCGCGGAAGGAGCTTGGCGCCATGCCAACCGATGCATGCGCGGGAGTGTCAGCGTGTGTTGGCTTCATCCCAGCGCATGCGCACGGCGGTTCATCTCTGCGTCGGCCATCACGGAGGTCCACAGCAGCCGATGCGCAGGAATAGAGTGCCCCCATGGCACAGGCCCGCCCGCGGATAGGTGGGCTCCAATCGCGGGCCAGGCCGCCGTGGGGGCACCCCCAGGGTCAGATCCCTCCGCGCCGCCCCCAAGGACCCCGGTGGCCGCCTGCGGAGCCGGGTCCCACTGGTAAGTAACCGACCTTAAGTTACGCTGGCGGGACGGGCCTAAAACGAGCGGCTGCTCGGCCCGTCGTGGGCCGGAGAATTCGGGTGGCCCCGGGGACAATTGCTTTGCGCCGGTCCTCGCCATTCTCCGAGGCAGGCGGCGTGATTTACGGGGGATTTATGGGGGGGGGGGGCCGGAGAATTCGGCGGCTGGCAGGGGCGGGATTCCCGCCGACCTCTGCCGATTCTCCGTCCGGCGGGGCATCGAAGAATCCCGCTCTAGATTTCAACTCCTCTCTCTAAAGTTTCTCCACCAACTGCCTATCTAATTCTTTCAAAATGTCTCTACTTTCCCTGGCTCCACCCAGTAATGACCTCATCTCCCCAAGCTGGAAAAACAAATTCACCGGAATGCTCTGTTTCTGAGATTAAGTGTTGACGCTGGTGCAGGGCACGTGGAGATCCACGACAGCAAACTGGTGTCGCACCTGGACCGATTCAGCTACCTATGATTCCGGCACTTTCAGAGCATGATTTCCCGAGCCTCCCCGCCGAAATTGCTCTTGGCGCGGGGGTGGAGAATGCGGACCGGAGAATCGCCGCCAGTCGTGCGCGAATGGTCGATGCGGCACAGGCGGGGGCCATTGAAAGAGGTCACCGCGGGGATTCTCTGCAGGAACGTGGCCGAGTTCCCGCCGGCATGGGTCACTCATGATTCCAGCCGGCGGGCTCTCGGAGTGGCGGCTGCTGACACAGTCCACTGCCGCCCTGGTTTTGGGGGGGGGGGGGGGAGATCCAACATGGGGGGGCCTCCAGGTGTGCAATTTGGGGGTGGGGCCTATATTATTGGGGCCGGCCCGCTCTGCGGGTCCGCCATGTTGCACGGGGCTGCTGCCTCCCCAATGTGCGGCCCTGCGGCCGCAAATACAGGACCCCGTATCGGCAGCCGGAGCTGGGTGGATTACTAAGGGGCCTGGCTAGCCCGCTTCAAAATGGAGAATCACTCTGGACGTCTAGAAAAAAAGTCCAGAGTGATTTGTGCCCGTTTTCATGTGGGCGCGGGGACATAGCCCCATTATCAGAAAATTCCGCCCCATGTTCCACATTTGTGTGGCCTAATTTGCTCTAATTATTTCAGTGGGGATTTCAAATCCTTTCATGCGGCTTCATTTTACATTTAAATCTCGTCTTGTCTCTCCTGGGTGCTACCTCACTCTGCTTGATTATTAGTTCCTGCATAATGATGTGTTTTTCGGATATTTCAGAATTGACTCTGCTGGCGTATATCATAGTTACAAAGCAATTTTAGTGCAATGAAATGTTACCCCAATGGACTATATAAATGGCTTAGGGGCTGCTGGATCTGTTTGTGGAAATAACTCTTTTATTATATGAACAAAGGTGCTAGGAGAAAGCCCGGACTATAACAATTCACTCAGTTGAAAAGTAATGTCAGGCTTGTTTAATAGTATTAACAGATGAATCAGTAAAACTGGCACTTAATTTAATTAATTGCATTTCATACCAGTATTTACTGAGGAAATTCATCTTACATGGGCAAAGGAAACCTGACTGGAAATGCAAGTGTGTAGGCTTATCTCCTACCCTTTGTAATTATACCAGGTCCCTTTTCTACACTCTTTAGTGTTTTAATGAGCTGTTGTTTACAGGAAGCAATAAATACTAGAAAAGTACTAGACAGATGCCTGGGGGTTGAAAGATTGGATTGACATCCTGCAGCTACCTGACAGTGTTAGACTGATATCTTGGAAATTCATGCGGTTGCCTTGGGGCTTAGAGGAAGTTTAGACAGAGCTTTTCTTCCTGACGAATTGAACTGTAATTTATTCAATATTTCCCCCTGAAAGTAACCTTGAGAAACTCCAAGACCTGGGCCTGAATTTTAGTGACGGAGCTGGCGTGCGGCTTCATTCTTTCTGCAAGAAGACGGAGGGTTGGCGCGTCCTGCCGTCATTGCACTGTCACGCAATATTATGGTCGTTGCGTACACGTGGATGTCAGAAGCACACATGCTGACAATTAAAGGGGCAATTAGACCAATTATAAAGGGAATTCTCCAGGATTTTACATGACCTATGCAATTTCATGCTCAGCACATGGGCCATTTGGCCAGGAGGCCATCACGTTTTTAATTAAAACTTTGCCCGGAGCGGGACTAGGATCTTGGCAAGTTAAGTAGGTAGGAGTATTGCTGTGAGTTGGTCGCAGATGGTTTTCAGATAGTTCATTGTATTTTCTCTGTGTTCTGGAGGACTCATTGATTTAGCAGCATTTTCAGAAGCTTTTTTGCCGAGAGCCCCTTCAGTGCTGCGATCTGTATTTCAGAAAATGGAGATTGACTACTCTGCTGGAGGGACCTCTTCAGAAGAGGAGGAGGGAGTCAGACGGGAGAGGAAGCCAGGTGCCTGCAGGCAGCATCCAAGAGGGGTACCTGTGCATGTCCATAGGTCCCTGAAGGCAGCAGGACAAGGGGGATAAGATGGTTAAAAAGCAAAGGCATATGAAATACTTGCCTTTTATTAGCCGAGGCATAGAATATAAGAGCAGGGAAGTTGGAGCTGTATGAAATGCTTGTTAGGCCACAACTAGAGTACTGTATGCAGTTCTGGTCACCACATGAAAGGAAAGACGTGATTGAGCTGGAGAGGCTGCAGAGGAGATTCACCTGGGATGTTGTCTGGCTGGAGCATTTCAGCTATGTAGAGAAGTTAGTGAGGCTGGGGTTGGCTCTTCAGAGCACAGAAGGATAAGAGGGGGGCCTGATTGAGGTGCACAAAATTATGAAGGATATAGATAGGAAGGAGCTTTTCCCCTTAGTTGAGGGGTCAATACCAGGAGGCAGAGATTTAAGATTTTGGAAGGAGATTTAGAGAGGATTTGGGGAAAAGGTTTTTGACCCAGGTGGTGTTGGGAATCTGGAACTCACTGCCTGAAAGGGTGGCAGAGAATGAAACTCTCACAATATTTAAGAAGTATTTAGATGAGCACTTGAAATGCCATAGCAGACTTCCGGTTGCGGCTATGCGGAGCTAGGCCGCACGTTCGGCAGCTTCCGCTTTAATAGGACTTGTAGGCTCTTTTAAGGGCCCAAAACGGCGCTGATTCGACGATTCCCGGTGGATAAAGGAGTCTGGAGCAAAACCCCCTGGGATTTATGGTGCTTGACCCGGAGTGGGGCAAGGAGAAAAACAGCAGCAGCTCCCCTGGAAAAGCGGGGGAAGGTGGACAAGATGGCGGCCGGTGGAGCCCCTGAGGAGTGGAGGCAATGGGCGGAGGAGCAGCAGGCGGCCCTTCTGCGCTATTTTACGGAGCTGAAAGGAGAGTTGCTGGAATCCCTGAAGCTAACGACAAGCAAGCTGCTGGAGACCCAGACAACTCAGGGTGCAGCGATCCTTGAGTTACAGCAGCAGGCCTCTGAGCGCGAGGATGAGGTTTCGGCCCTCGTGGGGAAGGTGGAGATGCACGAGGCGCTCCACAAAAAGTGACAAGATCGTTTCGAGGAGATGGAGTTTCGATCAAGGAGGAAGAACTTGCGGATCCTGGGCCTCGAGGAGGGGATGGAGGGGTCGGACCTGCCGGCCTATGTGGCCGTGATGCTGAACTCGCTGGTGGGGGCAGGATCCTTCCATCTGCCCCTGGAGCTGGAGGGGGCCCACAGAGTACTGGCCAGGCGGCCTAAGGTGAATGAACCCCCGCGGGCAGTGCTGGTGCGGTTCCATTGGTTCAGTGACCGGGAGTGTGTGCTGCGATGGGCCAAGAAGGTGAGGAGCAGTAAGTGGGAGAATTCAGTAGTGTGTATCTACCAGGACTGGAGTGCAGAGGTGGCCAAGCGGAGAGCCGGGTTTAACCGGACGAAGGCGGTGCTCCACAGCAAGCAGGTGAAATTCGGCATGCTGCCGCCTGCGCGCCTGTGGGTCACCTACAAGGACCGGCATTACTATTTCGAGTCCCCGGAGGAGGCGTGGGCCTTTGTGCAGGCTGAAATGTCGGACTCGAACTAGAGATTGGGGGCTGTGGGAAGTTTTTTTTGTATCACTGTTTATGCTGTTGCTGGTTATTCTGTTTGTTTTTTTTTCTCTCGCTTTCTGATGATGTGGGTTACCATTGTGTGTCTTAGGGGGGGTATTGGGGTTTGTGGTTGATCTGTTTTTGTTTGTACGGGGTTGGTGGATGGGTTGGGACTGCTGTTTGGGGGCTGCGTTGGGGGGTGGGGTGGGGCAGTGTGAAAGCGCGGGCTTTCCTCTGGTTTCCCGCGCTGCGGGAAACGAGGGGGTGGAGCTGGTGACAAGGGGCGTGGGTTTCTGATCCGTTTTCCCGCACTGAAGCGGTGCCAAGGAGCTGATGCAGGGGGGGGGAGGGGTGACCTCATATCGGGAGGGGTCGGAGTTAGGGCGGGAGCTGCCGGGGTCAGCAGAAGTCAGCTGGCTCACGGGAGTACTATGGAGGGAGCGTCACGGCTAGGAGGGGTCCTAACACCGTGGGAAACGGGCCGAATGGGTGCTGGCCAGGGGCGAGCAGTCGATGGGCCATGGCTAGTCGACGGGGGAGGGGGCGCGGTGTGCCCCCTGATCCGGCTGATCAAGTGGAATGTGAGGGGGTTGAATGGGCCGGTTAAGCGGGCCCGGGTGTTTTCGCATCTGAAGGGGCTGAAGGCGGACGTGGCTATGCTCCAGGAGACTCACCTGAAGGTGGCGAACCAGGTCCGTCTGAGGAAGGGGTGGGTGGGGCAGGTTTTCCATTCAGGGCTCGACTCTAAGAACCGGTGGGTGGTGATCCTGGTGGGGAAGAGGGTGGCGTTTGAGGCGTCTGAGGTGGTGGCTGATAGTGGCGGCAGATATGTGATGGTGAGCGGTAAGCTGCAGAGGGAGAGGGTGGTGTTGGTTAATGTGTATGCCCCAAATTGGGATGATGCTGATTTTATGAGGCGTATGTTGGGCCGCATTCCTGACCTGGAGGTGGGGGGGCCTGATCATGGGGGGGACTTCAATACGGTGCTGGATCCCCTACTGGATCATTCTAGTTCAAGGACAGGCAGGAGGCCAGAAGTCGGCCAAGGTGTTGAGGGGGTTTATGGACCAGATGGGAGGAGTGGATCCCTGGAGGTTTGGGAGGCCGAGGGCTCGGGAGTACTCTTTTTTTTTTTTTTTTTTTTCCCCCATGTGCACAGGGTGTATTCCGGCATTGATTTCTTTGTCCTGAGTAGGGGACTGGTGGAGGAGGCCGAATATTCGGTATTGCGATTTCGGACCATGCTCCGCATTGGGTGGATCTGGAGATGGGGGAGGTGCGGGACCAGCGCCTGCTTTGGCGTCTGGACGTGGGGTTGTTGGCTGATGAGGAGGTGTGTAGGAGGGTCCGGGGATGTATCGAGAGGTACCTCGAGGTCAATGATACTGTGGAGGTCCGGGTGGGGATGGTGTGGGAGGCTCTGAAGGCAATGAATAGGGGGGAGCTGATCTCCATCCGAGCCCATGGGGAGAGGGGGAGAGGGAGGAGAGACTGGTGGGGGAGCTGTTGAGTGTAGATAGGAGGTATGCAGAGGCCCCGGAGGAGGGATTGCTGGGGGAGCGGCGAAGCCTGCAGGCCAAGTTTGATTTATTGACCACCAGAAAGATGGAGACACAGTGGAGGAAGGCGCAGGGAGCGGTTTACGAGTATGGAGAGAAGGCGAGCAGGATGCTGGCGCATCAGCTTCGCAAGCGGGATGCGGCCAGGGAGATTGGTGGAGTGAAGGATAGGGGTGGGAATGTGGTGCGGCAGGGGGCAGAGGTCAATGGGGTCTTCAGGGACCTCTACAGGGAACTGTACCGGTCGGAGCCGCCGGTGGTGGGAGGGGGAATGGAGAGCTTTTTGGACAGGCTGCGATTTCCAAGGGTGCACGAGGAGCAGGTGGAGGGACTGGGGGCACCGATCGAGTTGGAGGAGCTGGTCAGAGGGATTAGCCACATGCAGTCGGGGAAGGCGCCGGGACCGGATGGGTTCCCGGTGGAATTTTATAAGAAATTCGCGGACTTGTTGGGCCCCCTGTTGGTCCAGACCTTTAACAAGGCATGGGAGGGGGGTGTTTTGCCCCCGACGATGTCACGGGCGCTGATTTCCCTGATCCTGAAGCGAGATAAGGACCCCTTGCAGTGCGGATCATATAGGCCAATTTCACTGCTGAATGTGGACGCCAAGTTGCTGGCGAAGATCTTGGCCACTAGAATAGAGGACTGTGTGCCGGGGGTGATACATGAAGATCAGACGGGTTTCGTGAAGGGGAGGCAGCTGAACACTAACGTGCGAAGGCTGCTAAATGTGATCATGATGCCGGCGGCATAAGGAGAGGCGGAGATTGTGGTGGCATTGGATGCGGAGAAGGCCTTTGATAGGGTGGAGTGGGGGTACTTGTGGGAGGTGTTAGAGAGGTTCGGGTTTGGGGTGGGGTTTATTAAATGGGTGAGGTTGCTGTACGAGGCCCCGATGGCGAGTGTAGCAACAAATGGGAGGAGGTCCGAGTACTTCAGGCTCCACCGTGGGACGAGGCAGGGGTGCCCCCTGTCCCCCTTGCGTTTTGCGTTGGCAATTGAGCCTCTGGCCATGGCTCTCAGGGAGTCGGGGAGGTGGAGGGGTCTGGTGCGGGGTGGGGAGGAGCACCAAGTGTCACTTTATGCAGATGACTTGTTGCTGTATGTAGCAGACCCGGTGGGGGGAATGCCAGAGGTGATGGAGATTCTTGCTGAGTTTGGGAGTTTCTCGGGTTATAAATTGAACCTGGGCAAGAGTGAGCTGTTGTACACCCGGGAGATCAGGAGGAGGGGATTGGTAGGCTCCCGCTAAAGAGGGCAGTGAGGAGTTTTAGGTACCTGGGGGTTCAGGTGGCTAGGAGTTGGTGAACAGGTTGGTGGAGCAGATGGAGGAAGAGTTTAAATGGTGGGACATGCTGCCGTTGTCGTTGGCGGGTAGAGTACAGTCCGTTAAAATGACGGTGCTCCCGAGGTTTTTATTTTTGTTTCAGTGCCTCCCCATTTTCATTCCGAGGGCCTTTTTTAGGAGGGTGAACAGCAGCATTCTGGGATTTGTTTGGGCGCACGGGACTCCGAGGGTAAGGAGCGTCTTTTTGGAGCAGGGCAGGGATAGAGGGGGGCTGGCGCTGCCCAACCTCTCTGGGTACTATTGGGCGGCTAACGTCTCGATGGTACGTAAGTGGGTAATGGATGGGGAGGGGGCAGCATGGAAACAGATGGAGATGGCGTCCTGTGGAGGCACTGGTAACGGCACCGTTGCTGCTCCCTCCAACGAGGTACACTACGAGCCCGGTGATGGCGGCTACCCTCAAAATTTGGGGGCAATGGAGGCGACACAGGGGGGGAAGTGGGGGGCTCGGTGGAGGCCCCGCTGTGGGGGAACCACCGGTTTGTCCCAGGGAACATTGATGGCGGATTCCTGGGGTGGCACAGGGCGGGCATAAGGAAGTTGGGAGACCTGTTCATTGACAGGAGGTTTGCGAGCCTGGGTGAACTGGAGGAGAAGTTTGAACTCGCCCCGAGGAATATGTTCAGGTACCTTCAGGTCAAGGCGTTTGCTAGGCAGCAGGTGGAGGGGTTCCCTTCGCTGGCCCCGCGGGGGGTAAGGGATAGGGTGCTTTCGGGGGTGTGGGTTGGGGATGGGAAGGTGTCTGACATCTACAAGGTGATGCAGGAGGTGGAGGAGGCATCGGTAGAGGAGCTGGAGGCTAAGTGGGCGGTGGAGCTGGGGGAACAGACTGAGGAGGGGACATGGGCGGACGCCCTGGAGAGGGTGAACTCCTCCTCTTCATGTGCGAGGCTTAGCCTCATCCAGTTCAAGGTACTGTACAGGGCTCATATGTCTGGGACGAGGATGAGCAAGTTTTTTGGGGGTGAGGACAGGTGCATTAGGTGTTTGGGGAGCCCAGTGAACCATGCCCATATGTTTTGGGCATGCCCAGCACTCGGGGAATTCTGGCAGGGGGTGGCGAGGACGGTAGGGTTCAGGGTCAAGCCAGGCTGGGGACTCGCGATATTTGGGGTTGGGGTGGAGCCGGGAGTGCAGGAGGCGAAAGGGGCCGGTGTTTTGGCCTTTGCATCCCTAGTAGCCCGGCGGAGGATCTTGTTGCAGTGGAAAGATGCGAGACCTCCGAGCGTGGAGACCTGGATCAATGACCTGACGGGATTCATTAAGCTGGAGAGGGTCAAATTCGCCCTGAGGGGGTCGGTACAGGGATTCTTTAGGAGGTGGTAGCCTTTCCTCGACTTTCTGGCTCGACAATAAGGAACTAGGTCAGCAGCAGCAGCAACCCGGGGGGAAGGGGGGGGGGGGGGGGGGGGG